>NC_051848.1:100119767-100127111 GCF_002237135.1 Teleopsis dalmanni
ATAAATAATTATTATTATTAATATAACGTTGGGGGAATTTGCACAGAGACCTAAAGAACAGATCTTTAGGTCTCTGTTTCCTCATAATTTACTTAGAGCATTTCTTTAAGTTCAAATTTCTTTATAAATTATAGTATTGAACCTTGATTACAGAATTTATGCATCAGTGCCAGACAAACTTGTACTATGTGTTTTGAGACATCATTATCCACCTTTAAAAATTGACAAATTTCATCAGACTAACTTCCCAGTTTTTTTATGTGGTAGTTAAACTAACAGTGTCCTATCAGAATTTCTGTAATATTCTTAAATTGATTTTATTTTGTTGTATACAATCGTTAAGTTGTTTTAGAGGGAAAGGCCCTATAAACGATTTCAATTATGTTAGGCGTTGTATATTATCTCAGCATAGCTTTCGTTGTTTCTACTCTTTTTTCTGAAAAGCAAATTCCTCCTCATAAGCCACATAATAATTTCATGCACAAAGGCAGCGAGGTTATCCCGTTTCTGCAAATTTATGTGCAACTTACACCATGATCCTGAACTCATAGAATCCATATCTGATAATTCTAGTCAAGTATCTTTAGCTTTTTAAAACACTCTACCAACAGTCTTGATATCGCTTGATAAGTATTGCATGCCTTGGTTGCTGTCCGATTATCAATTAGGATGGCTTTTCTATTGTTCTAATGAACAATAGTTATAAATGCTAGGTATTAAAGGGCGGTTGCAAAAAATAATAAAGTAAGGTAAATCAAACCCTAATATAGGGAAAGATCTGATTTGAATTGTAGAGCCATATGAATGTGATGTAACTTACGGTGTTTTTCGTGGAGATAATCGATATGTATTTTGTCATATTTTGCAATAAAAATTTTTAAATAATTACATTAAGATACAAAGCGTAGTTGAAAGTGGTATACTTAAAATAGTTTACTTATATGATTTCAATTGTTAATAATATCCAAATATATAAAAAAAATACTCAAATTTTGTTACTTGCTTAATGAGTAAGAATTAGTAACTACTTAAAATATTAAAGCGAATATATTGAGAAAATATGTGAGAATTAGCTTTGGCTTTACTGGAATTAAAATACCCTACATACACAGTTATTAACACTTAACAAATAAAAAATGTTTATATTAGAAAATTTAGTTTATGTGTTTTTATCAATAAAAATATGAATAATAAAATTTTTGATAGTCATATTTAGTTTAATTTAATTGAATTTATATAGAAATTTAATAAAAAAAATATTAATAAAAAATGTAAAAAGTTATTTTTAGGAACATACATCTGAAACATTACAATATAAGTCAATTACGGCTTTGGGTCAGTTGGCTAATAAACATTGACACTAAACTTCAAATTCGGCAGGGCATGTGTCCAACACTTGGTACTTGCAGTCTTAAAAAAATATTTGCAAATAATTAGATATAAAAAATGATTTCAAGACCACTGATAATAAGTATTTGGCAGTACCCAAAACAGCTGTATGGTCAGCCAAAAATTCAATTAATTAAATTAATAATTAATAAAAAAATAAAAATTTTGAAAGTACATTTTTTTTGTTGAATGTGATACCACGTCTTATGGCGAAAAGAAAATTAGAAGGGTTCGAAGAGTAATGAAGAAACAACAAGTACAAAAATTTGATTAATTTAATGAAATTTGGCTGACCATGTGTCCTATTCTAAGATAACACACTCTACCGAAGAGTTTTTAGCTGCAATAAATAGGCCAAATTGGAACATTTTAGTCGAACTGTATAGATTCTTAGAGAAACAGACTTTTTGAAAACAGTCTTTGAGAGCTTGTCAGCACAACCAAAATCAAGTGACTACATTTTTAATAATCCTCAGCAAGAATACTTATAAAGGGATTGCATTCAATAATTATCATCTATACTAAAAAGTTGAAAATAAATTTTGTATTAAGGCCGTGTGCGAGTTCGAGTAAATTGGGGTAAAGTAAATTGAAATTTCTTAGGGATTTTTGCACTGCACTTATGTAAATATTTATTTATTCCAGTTATTTATTATTTTTGCTTAAAAGTTTTTAAATTTATTTAATTATTTATATTAAATATATGTATATAGGTATAATTTACCTAATTTTTATCTAATCAGAATTTCAAATAGGTTAAATTCGAAATTCTGATAAATACTAACATTCACTGCAATACCGACATAATTTACTATTTCCCTCAATTTACCATCAATTTACTTTAACTCGCACACGGCCTGAAACGGGTGTATAGGCAGACAGAAACCGCTAGATCCATATTTCTCGTAAAACTGAATAAGAATTTATGTATTTTTTTTTTTATTTCTATAATGTCTATACATGTCTCTGATCTACATTGATATACAAATATTGCTAAAAATTTAATGTACCGCTTTCTAATGTTTTTTGTGAAGGGTATAAAAAAAAACGAAGTAAATAAATAATAACAAATGAAATAATAATGCCTAAACTGTGGATCACGAAATCAGTAAGAAAATATCAAATAAACTCGAACACAACTGCACACATTTACATTTAAATATAAATTTGAACGAACTAAAAATGGTATTAACAAAAATTCTAAAAAAAAGAGTTTAAATAAAAAAAAAATATAAAAAACAAATTTAAACAAATAATAGTATCTCTAAAAAATAATCAAAAATAAAACTAAATTTACTCGCCACACAACACACACACACAACAACGCAGACATGCAGGTACAGTAAGTGTATCTGCGAATGTGTTTTAGTACGTATCTGTGTCGGTGTCTGTGAGTTACATTCATTCAAAGAATTTGTAATGAAGTTCAACTCGAAAACTGCATAGAAATAATTTCATTTTTGATGTGACTGTCAAGCAATCAACTGTGAAGAGCAAGCAAGTCGTCACGCACGTCGAACACACCGACATAGCCGACATTGCCGACACAGCCGACAGAAGCATAAATTCAGTTAATGTAATTTAATTAAATTTACTCACTAAACACCCCACCAATAAGCCGCAAGGTAAACTTAATTTACTTATGGAATTTTTAATTTTTCTCTTTCAGGTTTTACACAGCTCTGGATGCGAAGCGAGATATAAATTAATGCACTAAGACGAGGAATCTTGAATTGATGAAAATATGGAAAAGTGGAATAATGTGGAGTTAAATGATCTTTCCAAGAAATCATACACATTAAATCACGCCTATGATGGTATACCGAAAACAACCAAGAACAACAACATCGATGCGAATAATACGAATGGTAGCGAGAATGGTTCAGATGCCCCTCCAGTGAATGCCAACGAGAGTGCAGTACTCAAACCGGGGTCGGATATTAAACCCAAAGTTGACGTATCCATTGTTGAGGGACTGGTACGGCGTTTATATGGCATTACCACTAGTGAAATAAAGGAAATTATTTCTTATGACGATAGGAACTACTACATACAAGAAGATCGGTAAGTCTTTAAGTTAATGTATATTAAAAAATATATACTTATAAGTGGAATAAGATCTCAAATTAATTCAAGCCAATAAGAACTATTCCCATATCGAAAATAATAATAAATTAGACGAGATATATTGAAGTACACTATAAACCGTTTTAAAAATACATAATCAATAATTATTAATTAATTACATTAATAAACTAAATGAGATGAAATATGTTTAAATGTGAACGAATGGAATCAAAGATATATAGTATAGTCCGTTCCAAAGTTATAATACATAATCAGCATAAATTATTTATTTATATCAAAAAACTTTAAAGAATATTAATATTGCTAACAAAAAAAATCATACAGCTTAAAAAAACTTTTATAAAAATTAACCAGTTTAAACTGAGTTTAAAAATCAGCTGTTGTATTTACACATTAAGTCTGTTCCACGAACTACTCGTAAAATTTACTGATCTTGGACTTATAATAGAATCGCATTAATATCTTTAGAGTTTTGATAAAATGGTTTAAGCAAGACAAAATTGTTTTTTTGGGTAGATTTATAACTATTAATGAAACGTGAAACGGAGACCAAAAAACAATGAAAGCAGTTAATAGGAAAAGATAAAAGTGTTACTATCCCGACTGTATTGTCAATCGAGATAGTGAACATTTGAGGGAATTGCTTTTCTTTTTTAACTTCAAGGATATATTGCTGACTGACGAAACTGAAAGTAGTCGCATAATAGCTAAAGCTTACTATGTTGCAAATTAAGAAATATGTACTTATTTGCAAAGAATTCACGTCATGTTTCATCAGTCAAGAGCCGTTTTAAATTAACAATCATAAATAACGTTTCAAATTTAGTGACCATAACACTTATTCCTTTGAGCTGATCCCCATCATGCACTAAGCTTGTTCATCTTTTTCTTAATAAGTAAAATTTTTGAGTTGTTGTGTATTGACTCAATAGAGATAAGCCAAGGAGTAATGAAATTTTTATCTAACACCATGTTCCCACTGCAGTTAAATTAATTTATGTTAATCCAATTAAGATTTGATTGTTTTCATCGGCATAAGTTGATTTAGGCATGTGAAAAAGCTTTTATATGTCAGAAAGTTCTTTAAAAGATCTAGAGGAAGTTTTGTTTGTTCACATTTCAGTTGATACGGTATCTAACAATATTTTTTGTTTAATAATATATGATATTGTATTCCAATCAAATATATATATTTTGCAATGTTGCATTCGACAATTTTGGTTTAAAATCTCTTGATTTATTCTTAACTAAGTTTAAAAGTACAAAATCTCTTAGTATAGTTAATCAAATTTCATTAACGACTTAAATCAAATAAACCGCGTTAATGAAGGCAATGGGAACATACTATTAGAGTTGCACAAAGTTCGTCACATCTACAATCAATATTAACAGATTAACTTTAAAATAACTTTCTATTACAAATAATTTATTTGTAACTTTAGACTAATATATTAAAGATATTAAAACTTTAGAAATGACAATGGTTTTTCTTTATTTTTTAAAATAATTTTACTGATAAATGTTTATAATAAACAAGTAAAGTGTGGTAGAGGAAAAACTTCAATTAATTTTAATTATGAATTATATAAAAATATTTGATATACATTTTAAAAAAAATTCAAATCTATAACATCTTCTATTATACAGTTTTAGTGACTTATTGTCAAAACTCTTAACTTAATTAGTAATTTTTACTATCATTGAATACGCAACCTCATACGAACAGTTCGCTGCGACAAATTACGAAATCATTTAAACGTGACCAATTTTAAAAATAATTCGGTTGTTTAATTAATAAAACAATGCTAATAGTATTGAGTTAATTAAACAAAAATAAAACGAATTCACTATATACATTGTAAATCTATGTGTACACTTGTGTTTATGTATACTCATAAATTATTATGTGTATGATTCTGTTTATCACATTAAACCCTCTAGACTTGGGGTTACATCCGATGGCATTAAAGAAATAATTAAAAAAAATAAGTGACTAAGTGATTAAATAATTAAAAAATTAAAAAATTAATTATCTACTAAGTCCTAAAGCTTAAATTATAATACTTGTATGTAACATTTTAACGAAATTAAAATTTTCATAATTAATTATCCAATTCATTACTGTAATGCTTAACATCATGTTTCGTAAAACTGCAGCTAAAACTACTTATGTTAATGAAATTCAGATTTGGTCGTTCCCATTGGCATAAGCTGATTTACGTATGTGAAATAGCTTGTTTGTTTGCATTTTACATATCAAACATATGTTAAATTTTGGTAATTTTCCTTGAGGGAAATTTATTTATAAGGGTTGCATTTAAATCGGTTGATTTATAAGCGAAAATGAGTTCACTTATATGGAAGCTCTTTGTATGACAAATTATCCTCAATAGAAGTCTTAATAATATAAACTGTCTAAATGAGTCAAATGGAAATATGGTATATAATAATAGAGTCTTTAGGAAAAGCATTTATATTTTTGTGTAGATAAATAAGCTTCTTAGCTTGTTAAAAAACTTTTTCTCAATAATATCTGTGATCACTTGAGTGATTCACTGTAACATGAGCTGCATTGAATTCTGATCATGGATCATTCAGGTGGATTTACAGAAGTATAATTTGAAGCCTAGCCCAGTCTTTGATTTACTTTTGCACACTCTCAACTCTCGAGGTTTATAATAAAATTATCAGTTTTGTATCGTATCGCCAACAAAAAGGGAACTTATAGATTATTCATAGATTCCAAAGGAAAATCTGCTGTATATAAATTATACAATAAAGGAAACAATGGTGATCCTTGATGGACGCCCGCTCTAATGTTCTTTTTAGAATTAAGTGATTTTGAACTTTAACAGAGAACTCTCTTCGTTATAGGCTTAGCTATATCAAATAAGACCATTCCAGCTTTTTTTATAGTTTCAGAAACTCTTGCTAGCTGGAGTTCAATGAAAAAATTTTGTGGGAATTCGAATTGTTTGGAAATGATAACTAAAGTTATACCAATATTTTTGAGTCTTGCCAATTTTATTTTTTTTTCTATTTTACCATTAGCAAGCAAAAAACTTAAAAGCATCCAATTTCTACGCAAAGAAAGAACTTTTTCAGATTTGAAAGACTACTATAACTACGATTTTCCAAATTTGCGGGAAGATACCTAAATAAAGCACTGCATATACCAGTTAATATTATATTCATTTCCTCCTCTACTGTTCATTATCATCTTTTCCAGGAGTTCAGGAGCTTAAACTGACTCTCTAAAGATTTTGCTGAAGCATATGCTTCTCCACTTTAGTGTAGCACCAATCGCTATCATTAAGAATTGGAAGTATTACAGAATTTGTCTTAAATAAATAGGAACTACATATAAATAAAAAATATCTTTTAAATTTAGGCACATAAAAAATCATACTGAAATAGTAGTGAAAGTATGAAATTGATTCTCTATATATCATATTTTTTGATCATGACCAAAAAGAGCGTAAAACTATTAAGAATATTACTTATGTGATTATCTCGAAGAGAACCAAAACTAGAAGAGAAAATTACTCTTTAAAAAAAGCAAGAAAACAGACAACGCTGACAGCTTTTGTGATATTTCTTAGTAAATTCATCCAAGCTGGTGAACGCAGAATATTACCTAGTAATTTGACAATGATTATAAGCCAGACTTCATTGAGTTCGATCGAAATATCAAGTGTCAGGCAGTTATTTGTTGTGCACTATAATGCACCATCGCACCATTCCCAATATTACGTGAATTTTTGGCCATAAAGGCATCCTTTTTATGCCGTACTATCTGCCGTAATCTTTTCATTAAGCTGCCTGAGATTTCTAACTATTCCTTAAACTTATAACGATAATTCTCGG
>NC_051848.1:100127211-100133840 GCF_002237135.1 Teleopsis dalmanni
TTTTCATTGTTATTACCTACCGTGAACCTTTAACGGCCCAAGCAAATTTCCCATTTAATTCCTTTGGTTCCACTTGAATTAATTTCTTATTCATTCAAAACAGTCAAAATACACGTACGAAGGTAAGGTGGGTTGTTTTAAATTTTTGGCCCCTGTATGAAAGGTCAAAAGTGCAAAATTATTACTTAGTTTCTTACACGGTTTTTATTCGCGCTTCGAATTTCGGGCTTTGAATTTTGGGTTGTTTGTCTAGTACCAAATAGGCTGCGTGCTTGTTCTTGCGTGCTTTTAACAGTTCAGAGATCAATTCTAAATGATACCATTTTTTTCCATTTTTTTGTATTTTTTTGCATTTTTTGTTTGCCTAATTGATGGCCTGTTAGAAACACCTTTTAAAAGTTATTTGCAAAGAGCGAACCTTTGTATGTCTTTCGGTGTGTGTATAAGATTGTCTACTGTCTGCCGCCTACCAATTTCGTACTTGATTACTTAGCGTGCACCTTTAAGTTGTTGACTAAGTTATTTAACTTAAGCTTTCTTAAAATATTTAACTATAATTATTTTTATGACTTATCTTGAGTGATAATGTTTAAGTGTTTTAACATTAAATTACACAATTTGTATGATAATAACCACGCGAAAAGAATAATCTGATAATATTATGACATTAAAATGTCAGCTCATTTTCAAAATCTGTTTAAACAAAGTTCTTAGATTATTTCATGGTAAAAAATTCAAAAGAATGTTAATAATATTAAATAGAAATATGTTGTCAATTTTTAGTATTTCTTAATTATATTCTTTCCTTAGTAAAAATACTTTTTAAATTAAATATTTCACCTTCATTGAAATATTTTACACTTTCTGAGTCGCTGTGTCATATCCTTTGGCTTATGCATGTTTCCTTTGTCATATTTTATATTTTATACGAAGTACATATTTGATTTATTATCTACACACTTACTTATGCACAACCTTCATGTCAATATTATTCAATTTTTCTGCACGTAGGTTTATTGAAAAAAGGTAATAAATTCCATTTTAAAATTAATATAACTCAATAAGTACGCAATACGTTTCTTCACTACGCGTAAGTGCAATATGTATTCATTCGTATTCTGTAACATTTACTCAAGTACGAGGGCAGCTTCGTATAAAATACAAATACTTACATATTTTATTTTAATTATATATTTTTTTAATATTTATAAACAATAAGATATTTGGGTAATATATTATCAAATTTTTTATTTTTAATTAATTTTTATATTTATATTTTTTTTTTTTGTAATATTTGAAAAGTTATATAGTGACATTGTTTTGTACACTTATATAGTTGATAATGTATATAATGTATTTTTATCAGATCTACACTGCACCTATTTATTTATCAAATACTCCTTTTTTGCTCGACTAACAAAAATTACACGCACGAGTTATTTCTATTAGGAATAATCGCAGAGATCAACTCGGCCGTAGGGAAAGTTGAAAGTAGTAAGGTAAAAGTAGGGTAACCACTCTCTTTTTTTAGCTGTTTTGCCTTGTCGCTATTCATACTAAGTATTATAGATTGTTTTTTCAAATAAATTCACTGAGAGTAACTTATTAAACTGTTCATTCCTTATAATCCTCACTGCAGAAGTTCTACAAACCTGCAGGAAAAAGAAACCGTCCAGAAGAAATAAATTTTTAGGAAGATATTTCTTTAAAAGTTTATCAGACTGTTCATCGGTAAATACGAAAGATTTATTAAATTAATTAAATTTGACGGGATGGATTTAGTCTATATTCTTCTATTTTAGGGGGTCTTGTGAGGAATGTGGTAGCAAAACGGCGAAAAATCGCTAATTGAGGTACATATTAAACCTTTTAAGTTGCATTGTATCCTTTGTATTTTTTTTATGGATTTAACACTTTTTTTATGTATTTAATTATAATTAACAGTAATTCCTTTATTAGCATAGATCAAGTCTTATATGTCTTGTATAGTGATTCTTACTGTGTGCCGAAACCTCCATTATGGATAATCATATCACAATTATTTATGTTAGTATACTTCTCTTTTTTGTCTCGAAAAGATTTTGATTTGAAAAACTGTTTTTTATAATTTATGATTTTTTTTTTATAATTTTATTTTTTTTATAATTTTTTTTTTATAATTTAAACTTTTCTTTTAAAATAAATATTTTTATAATTTTTTTTAAATTTTTTTTTTAATATTATTTTTTTTTTTAAATTTTTTTTAAAATTTTTTTTTATTTAAATTTTATATTTTTTTTAAATTTTATTTTTTTTAAATTTTATTTTTTTTTAAAATTTTATTTTTTTTTTAAATTTTATTGTTTTTTTAAATTTTATTGTATTTATAATTTTATTGTGTTTTATAATTTTGTTTTTTTCATAATTTAATGTTTTTATACATAATTTTTTATATCACTTTTTTTTTATTTTTCATTTTATTTTATTTCTATAATTTTATTATTTTTGTAATTTTACTTTTTTATAATTTTATTTTTTTTAACTTAAATTTTTTTTACATATAATGTTTTTTATAATTCGTTTTTCTTGGTAAAGACATTTTTTTCTAAATAAATTTTTTTGTATAATTATATATGTTTTTATAATTATATTTTTGTGTATAATTTTATTTTCTTTTATAATTCTATTTTTTTTATAATTGTATTATTTTTAGTAGTTATATTTTTTTAAATATTATTTATTTATATTTTTTAAGTACATACATCCCATATTAACATATATTATTATCAAGCTTTCTTCAGTTTAAGTACTTGTATAGTTTAAAACTTATGCAGCGCCCTTCGTGCCACGTTCTAAACATATCTCAATCTATACAGTAGATTTTATATTATATGCAATTTTTTTTTGTGTGTAGATACGCATAGATAGATATGTACGCATACCTTAAAAAAATGGCAAAGTTCATTATGTACGTGACTCAGTAACAATGAAGAATTTCTCATTACTTTGTTGCATGCAAATTTGCTCCTATTTTCTTTTATGATAATAATGAAAAAAAATTCACATCATAAAAACGTAATAATTGAAGAGATAAAATTATGAAGTTAAAAAAGTTCAATAAACCTTTATTCATATCAAGATATAATTGTCCCCCTGTACAAATCAATGGTTTTTATATAAAAGACAAATATAAAGATATTATATGTACTTATATACGAATAATAATATACGTATAATACATATAAAATTTTGATATAACGAATCCTTCACTGCTTATTTCATATCAAAATATTTTTATATTATATATATTTTTATGTATTAGATATAGATAACTAAGCTTCATAGTTTGATAAGATTGCGTACAGACTTGTGTCAGAAACAATAATAAAGTGGAATTTGGTTTCTTTATAATCTGTGCTAAATCTTGATAACATTGTTGAGTGCCTGGTTGGAAGTGGCTTGCAAGAAATGAATGAGATATCAATAAATTTCTTTGTGTTTTTCCTATATTTCAAGTTCAAATTGCACCTTGGAAAAAGTGTGACTCAAATTTATTTTTATACTACTAAAAAAATATTTATCTTATTTCCTATTTAAAATCTAAATTTTATCTTGCAAATCATTTATAATTAGTTATAACGTCTCAAATGCTCCGATGAATTAGTTAGTATGTTTTCTTTAGCCGGTCAGTCTACACCATTCTACATTCTTCATTCCACATTTAGTGCTTGAAATATTTATTTTAATATTAACTAAATATTAACTTAAATGGTTTGGTATGTATTAGTTACATATATTATATTAATATATGTATATTTAATGTGTATATTATATACTGATAATAATTTCAGTAACCTTAATGATAAGAAACATTTTTTATTATATTAACAATTAAGAATAGTAATAAAAATAATATACCTCTGCATATTAAACACAGTTATGATTTTGTTAAAGCTTTTATAGGAATGCTTACTGAATTCCAAATCATACTTTTTAATTATAAATCTACTCAAAAGTATTGAAAATGATGGGTTTATATATGTTATACTTAATTTCTGCTATGCATGCACTTTTTTCATTATATATTGTGTGATCCACACAATGAATAATTAGAATGCGGCGGTTTTGCTTAATTTAATTAATTTTTTTTTGTTCTTGAAAACTTTCACATTCCTGTTGTATATAGACATTTAAGTTCGTCGAATACTCTATCTGATTCCTAAAATTGTTTCAGCTTGTAATTACTAATTTTCCCTATTTCGACATTGTTACTCTGATTATTGCTGTGGATTTGCGCAGCCTATTTAAATTCATGCTTTCATCATGCTTTTCGTGGCAAGTTTAGATTGGATGGATGTGTAACTAGTGAGTCTAGGGGACTTGAAACAGTTGGCGTGGCACATTTCGTTAATTTAGAATCTGGACTCATATAGATTTTTGGCTAGAAGTATAGGGCCTCTTCTATACTCTTCTTTAAGATTAAAGTAACAAACAAGATTCTAAGTTTTGAGTAACGTTGTCTTTACTTAAAGTTAATGAATTCAGTTAATATGTCGTGAACTATTTTTTGCGATATCAAAACGAGCATATTCAATAGCGCTTAAGTAAGCCGCATATCTTGTAGGACAAACTGTTACCAGGATTTATCACTTCGACATCTGACACTTTGCTATGTAGGATTAGATCGAGCGACGATGTAGCTGTGTTATTGCACCCGATGAGGCCTAGTTTAAAGACGACAAAATAAATTTTGATCGATTAAGTATTTTATTTTTGCATTATTTAATAGTTCAGTATATGTTTTAGGGATTCTATACTGTCGATCTTTTCATATTACAAAAACAAATGTTTTATACAATTTTTATAATTACTTTTTAAAATCCATACTTTGTGCTAATATTAACATCATATCTGTTTCGACAGAGTCAGAGTTGGATTTGCATCAATGATTTATATTTATTATTATTAATTGAGGACTACTTTGTACCGCTACTCAGGTGGTCTCTTGTGCTAAACTTGATCCTTCTTTTTTGCTTAATCAAACGTGAGTTAGTGTCTAAAGCACTTTTACTCAATGGCGTCTGTGATCATTTAGATGGCCAGACCAGATGCGATCGTGGGTCAATACATATCACTGTAGAGATTGGAGGGCCGTAGACACAAATACTTGAGTTCATAGTTGTTTTCGCCAAAAATAAAAATACGGTTATAATGTTAAATTTAGTTTTTTTTAATTTAATTTAAATTCATTTATTTGGTGTACCATAAAAATAAAATAACGTAGTTTCATCAACACAGCAAATGATGGTTTCTATATTATTTTACTGTCAATAAATATGTAACAAATGGCTGTACTATGACGTTTTGTTTTTGTTATTTAAATCTCAGTGCTGTTATGAAGCGCAGAAGTGCTCGTTATAAAATATTTAATCTTATTGTTAAATATCTGAATTACTTATGTGTAAACACATTATGTCTACCACTGCAATACAAGATTGACAATCAATAAATATTTAAAGATGTCAATAAACGTTATGAAATTCAATAAAAGAAAATGTGCACATTTATTTAAAACCCAGCAATATTGAAATGTTGCAAATTTGATTGATTGATTAATTGAAAGCCATTCAAATTGAAAAATATTAAAAGAATTTTATCAATTTAAGCAACAAATTCTTTAAAGGTCAGAGTTCAATAGCAGTAATACTTACATGTATATGAGATTTGATACATTGAACAAGTGCAGACATACAAAACAAATAAAAAAATAGAAACATTTCGATATGTGAAAACGTTATTGTGTATCGTGTAATTTCTCATATATAGTACAATTAAATCTGAACGATTCCAACCTTTTGAATAGAGGACCATTAAACTAAACTACCAGTTTGTACATGAATAGGTATTGTATTTATGTGCGGGTATGTTCAAGTATACATCACTTCTCTGAATTGTGTGCAAAAATATGTTTGGCATTCAGACAGTGTATCCCATATAAGTAAACTGTGTATATTTATTCAAAACATGAAACAAAGACTGCAGAGCTGTTTGTGAGTGCTTTTTTGTACTTTTATTACAAAAAATATTTGCAGTAAACACCACTGATAACAGCGTCTAACATCAACTAAAAATATCGAACTTCTTGCTCTATAAATGTGCTTACAAAATTGTAGCATTTAATATTTAAATGCATCAAAACTACTCTGATTTGTACTCTAACATCGGTGGTTTTTGTGTAAGATATTTTTATCATATGATACATGCAGTCATATATATCATTAATTTTTTTAAGATTTTGTAATGAACAAAAGATATTCAGCCGTTCGAGTAAAGTTTTCTAACAGAAATTGGAGCTTCCGTCACATTTCCTTCTTGGTCTATATAAAAGTTGAACAAAGTCAAATAGAAGAGCATTTTGTTTTTGATTTGATGTCCATGTCTTCAATAGCCAACTAACAAACTGAAGTTCCGTCACCCTCTTGGGCTCATATCCACCTCATTGGATACAAACCTATACCCCGTCAGTACATCGTCAGTTACTCAACACAACTAACCGATTGTATCTAATTTCAAATTCTAGTAGTAGAGGTAACGCTAGTACTCCTAGTGACTTCTTTATTATTTAGCTCTCTATCAGACACTATATTGTA
>NC_051848.1:100133940-100140019 GCF_002237135.1 Teleopsis dalmanni
TTCTGCATAAAGAAATCGGCTGTAAATTCCTGTAACAATTTTTATAACAAATGAAACATTTTTCTTCTGGAAAGTATTTATTACTTTTGAATAAAAACTTTTACGGATATTGAAATTAGTCAATAGATTAATAGATTTAGTTTTTTACAGATCTCTGAAATTTGTCATTATTAAATGTTTAGAAATGACTTTTCGTTAAGATATAATTAAGTTATTTTCTTAAAAATTTGAAAACTAAATAATAAATTTATTTGAAAGTTTTTTTGTGGACTTTTGGGTCAATATTATTATTATTTTAAAATAAAATACATTTGTTATAGTTGTGAATAAATAAATATTTTGATCCTTTATTTAATATTTCAATAAATATAATAAATAGAATAATAAATGGATGTATATATGTATACATTTATGTTTTTGTATACCATTGCGTATTAGTATGTTGATTAGTATTTTAATATATTGTTCAGTTTCCTGATATTGGCTTTAGACTAAAGTCGAAATATGGATTAAAAAAATAAAAACTAATGTGAAATTAAATTATGATTTCTTTTTCTTAATTTTTATTCTTTAACAACAAAAAAAATGTTCACCAATTAGCCTGAAAAACACTACCAATAATTCAGACCTTGTCAGTAATTGTCATTTCTAAATAATATTTACCTCTTTTGGAAAATAGTTCTGGGTCAATTATTACATTACCATAACTTTGTACACATAATAACAAATGCCATTTCTATTTCTGTTCCTGTTCCTGTTTTTAAAGGAATAGAATGATGTTTAATTAATCCTTTAACATCTTTCCTAGTTTTTGTAATTCTAAGTCATACCTATTCAAAAGAAGTAATTTTTTTAGAAACAACTTTTAAAAATATCCAGCCTATTCACTGATAAATAGAGTACGATGAGACTTTTATGAGTTCTAAGTTTTGGACAGATTAAAAGTAATAATATATTCACATATTGAAGTCAGGCCAACTAAGCTTAAAGTTTTTCTGCCATTAAAGAAATCGGCTGTAAATCCTGTAACAATTTTTATAACAAATGAAACATTTTTCTTCTGGAAAGTATTTATTACTTTGAATAAAAACTTTTACGAGTATTGAAATTAGTCAATAGATTAATAGATTTAGTTTTTTACAGATCTCTGAAATTTGTCATTATTTAATGTTTAGAAATGACTTTTCGTTAAGATATAATTAAGCTATTTTCTTAAAAATTTGAAAACTAAATAATAAATTTATTTGAAAGTTTTTTTGTGGACTTTTGGGTCAATATTATTATTATTTTAAAATAAAATACATTTGTTATAGTTGTGAATAAATAAATATTTTGATTCTTTATTTAATATTTCAATAAATATAATAAATAGGATAATAAATGGTATACATTTATGTTTTTGTACACCATTGCGTATTAGTATGTTGATTAGTATTTTAATATATTGTTCAGTTTCCTGATATTGGCTTTAGACTAAAGTCGAAATATGGATTAAAAAAATAAAAACTAATGTGAAATTAAATTATGATTTCTTTTTCTTAATTTTTATTCTTTAACAACAAAAAAATGTTCACCAATTAGCCTGAAAAACACTACCAATAATTCAGAGCTTGTCAGTAATTGTCTTTTCTAAACTATATTTACCTCTTTTGGAAAACGGTACTGGGTCAACTATTACATTACCATAACTTTGTACACATAATAACAAATGCTATTTCTATTTCTGTTCCTGTTCCTGTTTTTAAAGGAATGGAATGAAGTTTAATTAATCCCTTAACATCTTTCCTAGTTTTTGTAATTCTAAGTCATACCTATTCAAAAGGAGTAATTTTTTTAAAAACAACTTTAAAATATCCAGCCGATTCACTGATAAATAGAGTACGATGAGTCTTTTATGAGTTCTAAGTTTTGGACAGATTATAAGTTATATTATATTCACATATTGAAGTAAGCTTCAAGTTTTTCTTCCATTAAAGAAATCGGCTCCTGTAACAATTTTTATAACAAATGAAACATTTTTCTTCTGGAAAGTATTTATTACTTTTGAATAAAAACTTTTACGAGTATTAAAATTAGTCAATAGATTAATAGATTTAGTTTTTCACAGATCTCTGAAATTTGTCATTATTTAATGTTTAGAAATGACTTTTCGTTAAGATATAATTAAGTTATTTTCTTAAAAATTTGAAAACTAAATAATAAATTTATTTGAAAGTTTTTTTGTGGACTTTTGGGTCAATATTATTATTATTTTAAAATAAAATACATTTGTTATAGTTGTGAATAAATAAATATTTTGATTCTTTATTTAATATTTCAATAAATATAATAAATAGGATAATAAATGGTATACATTTATGTTTTTGTACACCATTGCGTATTAGTATGTTGATTAGTATTTTAATATATTGTTCAGTTTCCTGATGTTGGCTTTAGACTAAAGTCGAAATATGGATTAAAAAAATAAAAACTAATGTGAAATGAAATTGTGATTTCTTTTTCTTAATTTTTATTCTTTAACAACAAAAAAAATGTTCACCAATTAGTCTGAAAAACACTACCAATAATTCAGACCTTGTCAGTAATTGTCTTTTCTAAACTATATTTACCTCTTTTGGAAAATAGTTCTGGGTCAATTATTACATTACCATAACTTAGTACACATAATAACAAATGCCATTTCTATTTCTGTTCCTGTTTTTAAAAAAATAGAATGAAGTTTAATTAATCCCTTAACATCTTTCCTAGTTTTTGTAATTCTAAGTCATACCTATTCAAAAGGAGTAATTTTTTTAGAAACAACTTTTAAAAATATCCAGCCGATTCACTGATAAATAGAGTACGATGAGTCTTTTATGAGTTCTAAGTTTTGGACAGATTATAAGTTATAATATATTCACATATTGAAGTCAGGCCAACTAAGCTTAAAGTTTTTCTGCCATTAAAGAAATCGGCTCCTGTAACAATTTTTATAACAAATGAAACATTTTTCTTCTGGAAAGTATTTATTACTTTTGAATAAAAACTTTTACGGATATTGAAATTAGTCAATAGATTAATAGATTTAGTTTTTTACAGATCTCTGAAATTTGTCATTATTTAATGTTTAGAAATGACTTTTCGTTAAGATATAATTAAGTTATTTTCTTAAAAATTTGAAAAATAAATAATAAATTTATTTGAAAGTTTTTTGTGGACTTTTGGGTCAATATTATTATTATTTTAAAATAAAATACCTTTGTTATAGTTGTGAATAAATAAATATTTTGATCCTTTATTTAATATTTCAATAAATATAATAAATAGAATAATAAATGGATGTATATATGTATACATTTATGTTTTTGTACACCATTGCGTACTAGTATGTTGATTAGTATTTTAATATATTGTTCAGTTTCCTGATGTTGGCTTTAGACTAAAGTCGAAATATGGATTAAAAAAATAAAAACTAATGTGAAATGAAATTGTGATTTCTTTTTCTTAATTTTTATTCTTTAACAACAAAAAAATGTTCACCAATTAGTCTGAAAAACACTACCAATAATTCAGACCTTGTCAGTAATTGTCTTTTCTAAACTATATTTACCTCTTTTGGAAAACAGTACTGGGTCAACTATTACATTACCATAACTTTGTACACATAATAACAAATGCCATTTCTATTTCTGTTCCTGTTTTTGAAAGAATAGAATGAAGTTTAATTAATCCCTTAACATCTTTCCTAGTTTTTGTAATTCTAAGTCATACCTATTCAAAAGGAGTAATTTTTTTAGAAACAACTTTTAAAAATATCCAGCCGATTCACTGATAAATAGAGTACGATGAGTCTTTTATGAGTTCTAAGTTTTGGACAGATTAAAAGTAATAATATATTCACATATTGAAGTCAGGCCAACTAAGCTTAAAGTTTTTCTGCCATTAAAGAAATCGGCTGTAAATCCTGTAACAATTTTTATAACAAATGAAACATTTTTCTTCTGGAAAGTATTTATTACTTTGAATAAAAACTTTTACGAGTATTGAAATTAGTCAATAGATTAATAGATTTAGTTTTTTACAGATCTCTGAAATTTGTCATTATTTAATGTTTAGAAATGACTTTTCGTTAAGATATAATTAAGCTATTTTCTTAAAAATTTGAAAACTAAATAATAAATTTATTTGAAAGTTTTTTTGTGGACTTTTGGGTCAATATTATTATTATTTTAAAATAAAATACATTTGTTATAGTTGTGAATAAATAAATATTTTGATCATTTATTTAATATTTCAATAAATATAATAAATAGAATAATAAATGGATTTATATATGTATACATTTATGTTTTTGTATACCATTGCGTATTAGTATGTTGATTAGTATTTTAATATATTGTTCAGTTTCCTGATATTGGCTTTAGACTAAAGTCGAAATATGGATTAAAAAAATAAAAACTAATGTGAAATTAAATTATGATTTCTTTTTCTTAATTTTTATTCTTTAACAACAAAAAAAATGTTCACCAATTAGCCTGAAAAACACTACCAATAATTCAAAGCTTGTCAGTAATTGTCTTTTTTAAACTATATTTACCTCTTTTGGAAAACAGTACTGGGTCAACTATTACATTACCATAACTTTGTACACATAATAACAAATGCCATTTCTATTTCTGTTCCTGTTCCTGTTTTTAAAGGAATAGAATGAAGTTTAATTAATCCTTTAACATCTTTCCTAGTTTTTGTAAATCTAAGTCATACCTATTCAAAAGGAGTAATTTTTTTAAAAACAACTTTAAAAATATCCAGCCTATTCACTGATAAATAGAGTACGATGAGTCTTTTATGAGTTCTAAGTTTTGGACAGATTATAAGTTATATTATATTCACATATTGAAGTAAGCTTCAAGTTTTTCTTCCATTAAAGAAATCGGCTCCTGTAACAATTTTTATAACAAATGAAACATTTTTCTTCTGGAAAGTATTTATTACTTTTGAATAAAAACTTTTACGAGTATTGAAATTAGTCAATAGATTAATAGATTTAGTTTTTTACAGATCTCTGAAATTTGTTATTATTTAATCTTTAGAAATGACTTTTCGTTAAGATATAATTAAGTTATTTTCTTAAAAATTTGAAAACTAAATAATAAATTTATTTGAAAGTTTTTTTGTGGACTTTTGGGTCAATATTATTATTATTTTAAAATAAAATACATTTGTTATAGTTGTGAATAAATAAATATTTTGATCTTTTATTTAATATTTCAATAAATATAATAAATAGAATAATAAATGAATGTATATATGTATACATTTATGTTTTTGTACACCATTGCGTATTAGTATGTTGATTAGTATTTTAATATATTGTTCAGTTTCCTGATGTTGGCTTTAGACTAAAGTCGAAATATGGATTAAAAAAATAAAAACTAATGTGAAATGAAATTGTGATTTCTTTTTCTTAATTTTTATTCTTTAACAACAAAAAAAATGTTCACCAATTAGTCTGAAAAACACTACCAATAATTCAGACCTTGTCAGTAATTGTCATTTCTAAACTATATTTACCTCTTTTGGAAAACAGTATTGGGTCAACTATTACATTACCATAACTTTGTACACATAATAACAAATGCCATTTCTATTTCTGTTCCTGTTCCTGTTTTTAAAGGAATAGAATGAAGTTTAATTAATCCCTTAACATCTTTCCTAGTTTTTGTAATTCTAAGTCATTCCTATTCAAAAGGAGTAATTTTTTTAGAAACAACTTTTAAAAATATCCAGCCGATTCACTGATAAATAGAGTACGATGAGTCTTTTATGAGTTCTAACTTTTGGACAGATTAAAAGTAATAATATATTCACATATTGAAGTCAGGCCAACTAAGCTTCAAGTTTTTCTGCCATTAAAGAAATCGGCTCCTGTAACAATTTTTATAACAAATGAAACATTTTTCTTCTGGAAAGTATTTATTACTTTTGAATAAAAACTTTTACGAGTATTGAAATTAGTCAATAGATTAATAGATTTAGTTTTTCACAGATCTCTGAAATTTGTCATTATTTAATCTTTAGAAATGACTTTTCGTTAAGA
>NC_051848.1:100140119-100151209 GCF_002237135.1 Teleopsis dalmanni
GTTTATATTCCCGTTTTTTTTTTTTGTTTTTTGATCATACCTTGTAAAACCGATCAACTCTGGAACTTTTGATTGACGTTGACTATATCTATCTTTCTATCCAAGCATAATATCTTAGTCATCATGAAAACTTTATTTGTATGTTGAGTTAAAGTCAAACTTTAAAAAGAAATAACTGAATGAACTATTCTAAAGGTTTTCAGCCAATAAATAAACAAAAAATTTATAAATAAAAACAAGTGAAGTGACGTAAAGTGAACCGCGTTTTTGGCTATAAAAAATAAATTTTGTATTTAACTTCATGGCAACATGGGCGGTATGGGAAGCTTGGGAAGCATGGATAACGTGGCACACATAAAACCCATCACAGAAAGCAGCCAAAAGTACTTCTTAAGCGCACTCCGGATTAAAGGTAGCCAAAAACAAAAAGAACGAAAAGGTTATTACAGCAAGAAAAAATGGAAAATAAACCAAACAAACATGACAATCCGTTTGTGATGACTTTGCCAAAAATGTTACACATTTATGAGCACTTTTCATGATGAAGTGGCGGAACTGCGTAGAGCAACGCAAATGGTGCACGACAAGATACAAAATTTCGAATTTCGAGAGTTCAGAGTTTGGCTATGAAAATAACGCGCTGCTTTGTTGACGCTCTATCAGCAAGTTTATATATAGATATATATATATATATATATATACTCAACTTTATTTTATTTATATGTATACGCTTACATACTAGCAGATATATCTATATACATATGTATGTGTGCGGATATATGTTCTTGTTACTTCTTTTAAAAGATTCGATTAAGCTAAAAGCTTAGAAAGTTTGGCGCAGTTGCCGCTTTGTTTACGTACATTATGGGAAACTGTTGTTGGTATATATGCATTTATGTTAATGGCTTTTTGCTCTCACACCTATTTTTGAGGTTGTGGGTGTTACACCGTAAAAACATATGATAAAGGTTGAAGTTATAAGTACATACATGCATAAATAGATCTTAAGATACTTTTTTCACATATAATACCAAATACACGATTAAAGAATTCATTATCTTGGAAGAGCATCGTTTAAAGCAACTAAAAAAAAATATGAAAACGTTTACTATGAAATAAAGTATGAGTGGGAATTAACATTTTTTTTTTAATAAAGTACATAAATATATGTATAAATATACAATATTTATAAATTCATAAAGCAATAACTTGCAAATTTCACAAAAAAATAATCTAATATGTGGAGAAGTCATGCACTTGTAGGAAACATCCAACTTTCCTTTTAATTAAACTTCACCCAAAAAAATCATTTCTTAAGAACTCGAAATATGAAAAAGATTCATAACATATATTAAAAACAAAAAAAAAATGTGTTCTTAAACATTAAAATGTGTTCGTCAACATTATAACTGATTAATATAGATAATCAAAAAATGGGTGTTCCCTAAAAATACAAAAATATAGAGAAATTGTGTCGCACGAACTATATAACAGATATGATATAAGAACCGATATAATAGATTATTAGAAGAAAGAAAGATAGCACGCTAGAGAAGGTTAATGAGTCAAATAATGTTGGTAAATTATTTGAACCTGAATGTTATTAGGTCTTAAGATAGGTTTATGTCGTATATATATATATATATATATATATATATAACTTTCATAATTTTGAAAAACTGTAAAGCACTGATCGAAGACGGAATCCATTTACATTTTCTTAAAATATGTTTGTAAATGGTTTGTGTCTAGATTCAGTAACAATAATAGATTTAGTAACAACATTAGTTTATGAAGTCATATGTGGTTAGTTTGACTTCACTGCACTTTAGTAGTTTAGACATAGTTAAGTCCTTGTTAGTATTTTTAGTAGTTTTTAGTATCCTGATAACATTTTGTGTTACGTTTTTCTCAAGTCTCCTGCTCCTCATTATTCCATACTTTTGTTACCTCAATGATACCAGAAATCATTCTTCTCCCTACATAAATACATTATTGACTGATAAACTTTCGTATTTTGTTTTATTGTTTTATTATATTCCTTTTGTATTACTCTTCTGAAAATCGTTTCCAATAACTAACCATACCCTTTATATTTTCTCATCTTTTAATACATAGGCGGTTTTTGACGGATTTTTTAGTTTCTTGCTTACTCTGCGAAATTCGGATGAATGCTTGAACTTATAAGTATATTGGATTCGCTATCATTATGACTCATTAGTTGCTGTCGCGTTATTTATTTTATCTTCTATTTGTTAAGCATATACGACCGCTGTGTGTTTTATATGTGTCTAATCGTAGAAAATATTTACGGTTGGTATTCCCGATCTGATGTAATCTTACGGTATTACCATATTACTTGATATAGTAGATACTTTAATCGTTTTCTAATTTTTTTTTTTTGTTACAATTCCAGATTGCTTTCATTTATAAGATTTTCTACGGAGTACTCTGCGATGACCATTTTATGGTCTGGATCATATTTAATTGTTGAATTTACTAAATATGATCTTTTTCGTTTACACTTTTACGATCTATATTTCTCATATACAGATCATATTATTTCTCTATGTTAGTAAGGTGATTATTTCTAACTGTGCGGGAAGAACTCGTAATATTACTTGTATATTGTACTTACTGATTATCATAGAGCAGATTTCTTTAGATATATTAAATAATAGATTCTGTCTGAATGTGGCTACAGATTTTTTTTGGATATATTAAATAATAGATTCTGTCTGGATGTGGCTACGTAAAGTGATAATAACGAATTTTACATATATAACGTATTCTCTCATATTTTTATTAATATAGAATTTTAAAAGGTTATTTCTACTCTTTGTTGGTCCAACGTAAAAATTATAGTAGAGTTTTTTTGTATCTTTCTCTCTGCTGAGCCTTTCTTTTGAGAGGTGGCAACACTGATTTTAGTCTAAAGAATCGTGAGTTTCTTTAGAATTTAAATAGTTGTGAACTTTATAATGAGTTTTATATAACATTAGCAGTTCATAAATTTTGATTTTTCTGATTCTAAATGAATTTACTAATGAAGCTTAAATTAAAATTTCCAATAATAATATTAGATTAACTTTAAATGTTAATATATTAACAAAATATTAATAGAATTATTTCATATCAAAATTGTTAGATTGTCTATGGATTTAAGCAGTATTTTAGATTTGAAAAATACTGCTTTTGCCGAGGATCATTATTTATGTGATTAATATTCAGTACATCATCTTAATGAATTTTTAGAAATATTTTATTACACACAACTAATTAACTAACTAATTAAGTTTATGTGCTAATAAAATGTATGACTAAAACACATAAATATATATCTTTTATAAGCTTTAATTTAAAAGCAAGATATTTAATAGATGTATGAATATTAAATAAGGTATCTAATCTTGTTGTCGTTTGTCTCTCATACCGATTATGAGAGACTATTTATATCCTACTAATACCAATAGTGCACGCTTTACATATCAACGTATATTTTTACCGTCGTTTGACTTTGACATGTTGCAAGAACTGCTGTTACATGTTGTAGTTGAACATGATAAATAAATATATCTATTGTATGTATTGTTAACATGACTTGTGTGACATTTTCTAAACAATGCGTTAAATTCCTTGAACAATTGAAAAACTTAACAAAAATTTTAGTATGAAAGATCCCTCGGCATTATAAAACTAATATCTGTTAAAATTTTGTATCCTTTTAGTCCTCCTCTTACTCATTTTCTTCTAATACATTTTATAATCAAAATAAATTTTATGTGCCTTTAAGCAAATAACACCCACATAACTCCAGTAGACAGAATAGATATACGAGAATACATCGTATTCTCATGACCAGATATGCGATATGTCTGTGTGTACGCAGATGTTTATATACATATGCTTGATGACATTCTCAGGCGTATTAAACTAATTTGTAACCGAAAATTCCTTTTCATAATCTAAACACAAAATTCATTGAATTTGCATTGAAAATCAAATTTACGCATGAAGAAGCTCCAAAAGGGTTATGTGACGAATGTATCAAGTGACTGAATGCAAAATGAAACAAGAGAAGATATTAGATTTGGTTTCACCGAAACTTGACTACCCTACAAATTGGTTGTCTACTAAATTACTAAAAGATATTTTTAATTTTATTACAATATATATATATGTATATATATATATATATAATTACATGTGATACTACTTCTTCCCAAGTAAGTAGTTGCATTTAAATTATAGGATCATATAAAGGTCTATTTTTAAAATATCTTTTCTGGAGGAAAATACTACATAAACTTTGTATGACAACTATATTCAAACCTGAACCAATTTGAAGTGTATTAGAATCACGTACTCTTGTCTATATCACAGATATAAATTTACGTGGGCACTTTAATCAACATTACAGAAAATTCAGCTCCGATCGTTAACACTGTGTATCTGACATATATTTAGGGGAATGACATTTTATTTAATAATTGGTGAGATTGTTGCTTTACCTTAAAAGCAATGATTAGTAAAATTTAAAAAAAAAGCATTTAAAAAATGTTATCATTCTAATATGATGTAGGGAAGAATGTAGCACAAACATATGCAGATCTGTATTTGTCAGTAAAAAAGTGGTTTTATCATTATAACGTTACGATACAAATTTCTTTCACAGGGCTGCAATGTTTTAGAAATTTTGAGGGAGAAGTATTTATAAATTCAGTATGTGGTTATTATATTGCACAGTTAGTTTATCATTTATTCCGAGCTATGCAAAACAATCTTATATGTATATATATATTGAATCCTTTAACTCGTAGGAAGAGCATAGAGCAGCAACACTACTAGGGCATAGGCAAAACACTCTTACTGGTGTAAAATGGACCCAAAAACATGGCGTCAGTTACGTTTACTTCTTAATCAAACCAACCGAAGTCTATGTGGCAGATATAATTATAATATAAACTGATGAATGAAATAAATGTAAACATGTACGCATAAATATTCAGAGATAAGTAGAGACGGGAGACGAAATTTTACTTTGTATCTCGTAGAGTAACTGATGTTTACTTTACAATGTTACAAAGTTTTTAATGAACTTAGTACATACCTTTCATGTCAAGTGCATAGAGAAAACGTAGATAGAAAATGAAAAAGAAATGTACTCAAAAATGGAGATACAATATCTATACAACACAATTAGAATTCATCCGCAGAGATTCAATATCAGGATGATGGGATGACATTCTGGGAATAATAATAAAAGCTGTTGCTGCATACTTGTTCACTCTTCTTTCTTCGTTATTGTTTTTGTTATCGTTGTTGTTGTTTTTGTTTCTTTTTATATGGCAAACGTACGAAAAAAAAAGAATTCCTGAACTACAGAACCGAGAAAAAGTAAAGTTAATAAACAGAGAGAACATGTAGGACAAGTACATACATACTATATCTAAATAGTTTCAGAATAAATCACAATATGATGAATAAATTATTTCATATTATCTTGTCCTTCTCTCTTTTTATATATCTGTCGCTTATATCCTTTTTTTGTTGTGTATTTAGTTTTTTTTATAATTATATTGAAATGCAAGGATCGATAAAATTTTAACTTAAAACTTTAAAAAACTATTCATTCACCTTTGCCATTTGGTAATTTGAATTCTACTATTGCGAAAAATTTATCTGCAGTCAATAAAAAAAAATTTTTTTTTTGCTACTATCCAGTGCAATAAAAATTAAAAAAAGGTCATTTGAGAATGAGTAAATCAAATTAAATTTTGTATTTGAGGACTTAACACTGTGAAAATTAAATTTTTAGAATTCAATGCTGTTCCCTTTATTTATTGAATTGTAAGCATTTTCGTATATAAGATAGCAATGTCACGTCAGAAATATTACATATGTAATTATAATACTGTAAATATCTTACATCTTCTTCTTCTTAGTATTCATTTCCCCCAGTGGGGCATAGGGCCGCAACGTTTCTCTTAAACCGCACTCTATTAGGTGCTTCTCTTTTAATTGTCCTTCTCCAAGTTAAAGCCGGTGCACCAAGTCCCCTGATGCTTTATGGATTCCATATCAAAGCTTGTCGTGGAATGTGTTTATTTGGTGGTCGGATATCTAATTCCATTTTCGCAATTTTTATTTCGGTTACAACAGCTTTCTGATTTGTTTGAAGTAAAAGTTCTGCATTTGATATGTGGTTAGGTTATCATATTTCTAGAATTTTCCGCAGGCATTTATTTAAAAATGTTTGTATATATATATAACACAGTTGACAAATTCAATTGTTAAGGCTTTCTCTTAACAAATATCGGGGGAAGTTCTAAACAAGTAACACGTTATTTCGAACTATAATAGAGAAATTTGTCACAAAAAGAAAAATCCACAATAAGATGGAAAGATAGAATCCATAAAGCTCGATTAACAGCGAAGAGTGAATTAATAATAATTATGCAAGCGGAAGATCGAAGTTCTTGATTCGTGAAAAATCAATGGGTTGTTTACAGAATCAACATCTTCGTGCTTGCTAAAGTATATGTAAAAATCGGACTTATGAAAACTAACATATTTTCAATAAGTAACTGATTTATGACGTAAAGAGACAATCGGGAAACTTGATACAATTGTTTACATAAAGCAAAATTACAACCTTTTCTCGGAAACCTTTAAATCCTTGCGAAACAGGACATATTCGTTCACCATATATCCATCATTAAATTATATTCGTTATATTAAAAAACACTCGTATAAGACAGGCACTTTGATAATGATTTTTAATAAAGAACAAAATTAGGCAGAAGACAATATCTGTTTCTATTATTAATGATATTTTCATTTAAAAATATTCAGATTCAACTGTGTTTATGCAATAGACTAACAATACCAGGTTTCGTTCTGACACAATATTAGTAGTAAGTCCTAAATGAGTAGTAAGAAATACAATATTTCTTAGTAAAATACATTCAATTAACTATTAAAAATATGAATCCCATTTACGGGACCAGCAGATTTGACAACAAATCTTAATAGCATTTTTGAACAACTTCTTTTACTTAGTTTTATGTCAATATGGCCTTGTTTTTGAAAAATCGGACGTATCAGCTGGAAATTTGTACATAAAAACCATCAACAAATATAGGCATATAGTATAAATATCACTACCCGTTGTTTGTGTAATCAATGGAAAAATTGCACATAATATTATACACATATATATATAGATATACATATTTATATACGAAAGAATATTTTTTGTTTAAAATTAATGCACATGTCGAAGTACTAACGATTGACGGTACGGTAGAATAGAAGGATTAAGGAATTGATATTGCAATCATTTTTTATTTTATTATATTTTGTAAATTACTTTCTGAATTTATTTTCCAGCATCGAGAAAAAATTGATTACATTTCATCACTGCTATTCAAGCTTTAAATTAAATTTTATATTTGCCATTGATTTTTTCTGTAATGTATATTTTCAAGAAAGTTAGACTTCTCCTCTGCCTCCATATGCCGTCAACCCCAAAATTCGTGTACCAAATCCTTTCAACAAATAAACGACAAAAATGTGTGTTAAGTTTGTTTTACACCAAAATAAAAAGATTTTCCTTACTTTTCCTAAATGAAAAAAGAATATTACTTCTATCAATGCGACTATTGAAATGATTGCGATAGAACAGCAGGCGGAATTGGAAATCTACTTATTCTCATACCTCAGATTCTCCAAAGAAAAATTTCAAAAAAAACATGAAAAATCGCAAAAGAACAACAAATTTCTAATATCACCAGGAGTCGCACGTGAGATTACAAATCCAAAAGGTTGTTCGGTTGAAAGGTTGTTAAGTTGATTTATACGAGGACACGCACACAAAATAACTTGAAAGGCATAAGGAAAACAGGCATTTGCAAGCTTAATGAATATCACATTTACAGTTTAAATTAAATTTGATTTTTACAAAAAAAGAAAAAAAATTAAATTAAAAAATTTTATGATTGCAGGAATAAAATGAACTGCGTACGTACAACGTACAATATGAAGGGTCCTTTCTGCTTTGACATTCGTTTTTGCTTTCCATATGCAGTATATTTCGTTTGAAGTTTAAGCACAAAGAACGAGTAGAAATCTAATAGATACTAGAAAGATTTACAACTTGAAAAGTCACCTTTACCGGTAGGAGACCATGAAATGGTTTATAGTAGATTGGTGGGAGTAAAGCTTATCTTCAATTATCTTCGATGTGTTAGGAAAGTACGTTCCCTAAAGCAAATTTTTACATAAAACTGAATGATTAGTCATTAGAGGAATATTTTTGAGAATATACTCTAATCTCTATAGATTGTTACAATTAAAGTTTTAACATGTTCATGGGGCTTTGATATGGAAAAAATTAATATTGTATAATCATTTTAATTCTGAAATCAATAATATATAATAGTAAAAACATTAAAATAATGATAGTATAAAGGTAAAATTAATTCTTAACCTATCCTATTTGTGGCGGCGCTAGGCATCGACGATGTCGTCGACCGCTGACGGCCTTAGACATCTTTGCATAGAAAGTGATATGGCTTTCATCATATTGATTTGAGTGATTTATAAATTTTGTCTTATATTACCTGATTTGATAATTTAATTATTCAACTATCGAAATTTTAAGCACCTTATACAAGTTTCAGTTCTTAAAGTATAATATCACAATAATATAAATGACTAACGATATGCAAGCTATCTGGAGTGACACTAATCGTGTTGGCTGGAGAAAGCTACTGGACGCGGCCAATGACGCCTAACATCTGTAATGTCCAACTAGCTAATTAAATACTATAGGTATATAATTTTCTTATTCATAGTTCGGCTAAAATAATTGATATAGTCGTTTGATTTTATAAACTCTTGATTTTTCTCATTTAACGTAAATGTCTCTTCTAATGATTCTCTTTTTCACCATTTGAAAAAGCATCTTTTTAAAGCAGTTCAATGTGTGACAATTCAAAGCGGATTGAGGCAAGAGTGTCAACTAAGCACCTCAACCTTCACGTGATGATCCTTGTTTTAAACATTTGAGGCAATGGCGACCGAGTGTTCAGTGGTTTAAGTGTTCCACAACATCTGGATCTTGGGGGAAATACCAATTGACGGTTCGGAGGCCCGGAATCTAACAACTTTTATGTAAGGTAGCAAACCTATCACCGAAATATGATGCTTTGATCTAATCAGCCACTGTATTTGACTTTCAAATGATTCGAATATTCACAAGAGCAGCTTCGGATAGAAATGCAAATTTGGTAACGACCCTACGCAACGTTAAAAGGACCATTAGCTTTGTTTCCATTATCTTCATTTGTATCTTTTTTATTTATGATTGGTTGGAAACTTTACTTTTTTATTTCCTGTCATTTAGTTATATGTAATGAGTTAATTTTTTTGTGACCATCATTTTGTTAATCGAATGAATGAAATTATTTAAATAAGTGATTTTAAATAGAAATTCAACATTAAAAATTTTAAATTCGAACCTGTAGACTTATCCGCTTATTGCATAATTTCAACTTTAAATAAATAAGAAAAATATTTCGGTTGTTTGGTATCTGTTTTCCTTATTCACTATCTTATTTTCTGCTCTAAAGCGTTCTGCTCGTATACTTACGAGAACATTATTACTTCAACCAATATATTTTCTTTAATATTTTCATTTTAGAGCATAAAATCTTTGGATTTTAGCCAAAAAGAACTGAAAAACAAGAATATAACGAAAACATTCTTCTTCTTCTTCCTTTCTGATACTAAAGAACAAAATGGCGAAACGATTGCAGCAAGTAACGGTAATATTATTTTTCAATCTGAATAAGAAAAATACGTGACATCTTACTTGCGCAGAGCTCTGGGCAAATAAAGGAATTTGCCAAAAAAGAAGATAAAAATACGAAAAATATATATAAATACAATAAATGTAATAAATGTAATAAACAAAAAATAAATAAAATATGTGCCGGAGCTTCTTTAAAATGTCATCGTCGTCTACCACAACAAAAAGCGCAACGGAATCCAAAAGGAGGAAATAAACCAAATAACAGTAAACACTGCAAGAAGATCAAACAGCACGAGAAGGATGAAGAAAAGGGATTTTAGTTAGTATCTCATATGCGAAGTAGTGTTTTGAAGAAGCATGGACCGAAAGGCAAACATATTCGGAGGAAATTCGATAACCAGAAACACTATTAAATAAAAATAAACTTATTTATAAATAAAAAACAATTAAGAACAAAAGAGAGTTTTTGGAGACTGAAACAAACACAATATTACACATAATTCTTAGATGAATAGTAGGTTTTCTGATAAAATATAGAAGACTGTGTAAAGATTCATTTCACACCCCTACTATCTAACCCTTAACGAAATAATTGATACAGGATTTTAATTTTTGGAGATGACTTCTGTTATGATGTCGAAGGAATGTGATCAATTTTAATATAACCAATTCGTATGCGAAATTGATTTTTTAGTTAACCCAATTGAGGAAAACATATTCAATATATAATATATTCAATAGAATATCTTATATTTATCTCTCTTATCTATTTTTTATATGTTTATATATACAGAAATTTTGTAATACTCACTATTGCTATTGGAAGACAGTCTATTCTATTATTGGCTTCATGTAAAATGACAGCTATATATCACATAAATTATATACATATTCAGATTCTTAAATATATAACTCTATGAAACAATAAATTTTTGCTTTTTACTTATAATTATTACAAAATAGATAATAAATAAACCAAAACAAAAACCGACTTTAAAATATTTTCGACGTAACCACTCTCTCTTTATTATTTATAGTATCAAATAAAATCTACCGAATCCTATTTCTTCATACTACATGATATAAGATGCCTAATTCTCTCTAAAAGCTCCATAAGTTCATGTGACTAACAAATACTTTATCAGAATTTCTGTAATAAGACTCAAGGCCCTCATTTAGATTGAAAGTCTTTATATATGATTTTTATTGTGATTGATTGATTGTCCCCCAGTATAACCTTCTTTGTTTCTTCTCTTTCTTACTCGACAAAATA
>NC_051848.1:100151309-100155650 GCF_002237135.1 Teleopsis dalmanni
AAACGCTGCAACAAGTTGCGGATATTGCAAAAAATCCTCCTGAAACAGGCAAATACGACAAATTAAAGAAAGAACTAATTTCTCGTTTTTCAGAATCGTCAGAAAAGCAGCTCATAAAGCTACTCACCGGTCTGGAACTTTCGAACAAAAAACCAAGCCAACTGGTACGTGAAATGCGCACATTAGCAGGCGCAAATGTCTCAGAGGAGGCATTAACAACACTGTGGCTGCAACGTATGCCAAACAGTGTAAGATGCATTCTATCAGCATGCAAAACCACAAGTATTGATGAGCTAGCAGAAATTGCTGATAGAATATTAGACAACAGTCCAGTACCATCTTACGTAATGACCACAAACGCCAACAAATCAAATGACAAGTTGGAAGCCCGCGTAACAACATTAGAAAGTTCGGTCCAACAAATAAATCAGCAGCTTATCAACATAGCAGCAACTTTAGACAGATTGGAGAAACGAGACAATCGTGGTAGAGACAACAGCCGCAGCCGCAGCAGTTCTTGCAGACGTGAGAAAGTCTGTTACTACCACATAAAATTTGGTGCAGCAGCGACTAAATGTAGCCAACCGTGCGAGTTTGGCAAACGTAAAAGCGAGAATCGACAGGGAAACTAGCGAGGCTGTCGTCATCAAACACGGTTGGCGACAGCATAAAAAACCAAGAGCTACGTTTACATGTGTATGACAGAAAAAACAACATTAATTTTCTAATTGATTCTGGGTCAGCTATATCACTACTTCCACTACCAGGCATCAATCCAAAAAGTAAAATGCAACCAGACGATTTAGTTCTTTATGCAGCGAACAACACTGCAATCAAAACTTTTGGCAACAAGCAACTAGCAATAAATTTAAACCTTAGAAAAGACTTCAACTGGTATTTCATCATCGCTGATGTTAAAACAGCCATAATTGGGGCAGACTTTCTCACGCACTACGGCTTACAAATCGATTTGAGGGCAAAATCGCTCATTGATACGCAAACCACGTTACAGTCAAAGGGTCTACTGAAAGAAGTAGCCCATGAAAATGTTTCGACAATAAATTCATCCATCAAATTCCATGACGTCATCGCAAAATATGTTGACGTAACAAATTTGAACAGGTACCAACTACCAACAACAAACAGCGTTCAACACAGAATAATAACAAATTGCCAGCCAATATCAGAACGCCCACGGCGTTTTTCAGGTGAAAAATTAAGAGCAATCAAAGATGAGTTCCGTGTATTACTACATCAAGGTATAGTAAGGCCATCCAGCAGCCCCTGGGCAAGTCCTATACATTTAGTAAAGAAAAAAACGGGTGGATGGAGAGCGTGCGGAGACTACCGAAAATTAAACGCCCACACCCAACCTGATAGCTACCCAATTGCGCACATTGATGACATAGCCGAAAGACTACACGGCAGTAATATTTTCTCTAAGATCGATATCACGAAAGCATATTATAACATACCAATGAATCCAGATGATATTGTTAAAACAGCGGTAAGCACACCAATAGGTCTGTTTGAATTTGTCGTGATGCCATTTGGTCTAAAAAATGCCACACAGACTTTTCAGCGATACATGGATTCAATATTTCGTGAATTAGATTTCGTGTTCTGTTACTTAGATGACATTCTAATATTTTCGGAAAATGACACTAAACATAGAGAACATATTGAATGTGTCCTACAAAAACTAAAAGCTGCTCTGTTGGTAATCAACAGTTCGAAATGCGAATTTGGCGTAGAAAAACTCACATTTCTTGGATACGAAATATCAGCGACAGGATTAAATCCCCCACAAGAACGAGTTGAAGTGATTAAAAATTTTACAATGCCAAGTAACATAATGGAACTTCGACGTTTCCTGGGCATTATCAATTTCTACAGAAAGTGTATTCCTAAGGCAGCACAAATGCAAGCGCCACTAAATAGTCTCTTCAAAAATTCAATAAAGAATGATAAACGAAAAATTGTTTGGACCGATCAACTTAAACAAGCTTTCCAAAAATGCAAAGATGGTATAATCAACGCGACTAAGCTCACATTTTTAGCACCTGACGCACCCATGTGTGTAACCACAGATGCATCAGACGTAGCAGTGGGTGCTCACCTACAACAACTGAACGGCGAGACATGGCTCCCGATAGCATACTTCTCATGCAAACTGAAACCATCACAAGTCAAATATAGCACGTATGATAGAGAGCTACTAGCTGTATATCTAGCAATAAAACACTTCAGGCATTTACTGGAAGGTCGAACCACCATAGTAAAAACGGATCATAAACCACTAATTTATGCTTTTCAACAAAAAATGGAGAAGGCATCCCCTCGGCAACTGCGTCATCTAAATTACATCGCGGAATTTACGACGGACATTATTTTTGTAGCCGGAAGCGACAATATAATAGCAGATACATTGTCCAGAATAAGCCAGATAAACATGCCGCTAACAATTACCACGGAAGAGATAGCAGAACAACAGAGCACTGACACAGAACTAAAGCAAATTCTAAACGGCCTGTCGTCACTAAAATTGAAAGAGCTAGTGTATCCGAATGGCGTTAAAATTTTTTGCGACACTTCTACTTTTACAGTTCGTCCTTTCATTCCTCAAACCTTAAGACGAAGAATATTCGACACAGTTCACAACTTATCCCATTCCGGAAACAGAGCAACAAAAAAACAAATAAGTCAGAAATATGTTTGGCCGTCGTTAAAAAAAGACATCACGCAGTGGACTCGAACCTGCATTGCATGTCAAAAATCAAAAATTAGTCGGCATAATCAATTTCCTCCGAAAGAATTTCAACACACAAGTCAACGATTTGACCACGTACATATAGACATTATCATAGTGCCTGAACATAAAGGGTATAGGTATTGCCTCACGATGATCGACAGGTTCACTCGGTGGCCAGAAATCGTGCCCTTAAAGGACATGTCTGCAGAAACTGTAGCAACGCAATTTTATTCAACATGGATTACGAGATTTGGTTCTCCTAAAACTATAACGACCGACCAAGGCACGCAATTTGAATCAGCACTTTTTGAGTCCCTTGGCAAACTGATAGGTGCAAAACGCATCCGAACGACACCGTATCACCCAGCATCAAACGGGATGATAGAGAGATGGCACAGATCATTAAAAGCCGCGTTAATGTGCAACAACAATTTCAACTGGTTTGATATTTTACCTACGGTTCTCCTGGGCTTAAGAACAGCCTGGAAAGAAGACATAAATGCCTCTGCAGCTGAAATGTTGTATGGAACGACATTGAGATTGCCGGGTGAATTTTTCAAAGATGAATCTGACACAGATGATCATCAGTCATTTTTATGCAAGTTTAAAGAGTTTATTCAAAACGTTAAATCAACTCCAGCAGCGCATCACATCAAGAGAAACATATTTGTTCACAAGGATCTTTACACATGCACGCATGTATTTTTACGCATTGACCACAACAAAAAACCACTCGAACCTCCATACTCAGGTCCCTTCAAAGTCATCAAACGCATTAACGACCGTCTTTTTACAATCGAAATAAATGGAACAAACAGTAATGTCGCGGCAGAGCGATTAAAACCTGCATTCACGGTTGAAGATCCACAGCAAACGAAGCCTCCACTGAAAACATATAGCAATCCAGTTAAAAGGCTAGGCACCAAAAAGCAAGTGACGTTTGCAGATACAGCATCAACATTTCCACCGTGACTAGCGCACTGAGGAGGGAGTAGCTGTGGCGTTCACTTTGCCATCTACCGGCAAAGGGAAACCAAAAATGACATTTTTGGGTTTAGGTTAAGCAGCCAACTTCAAGTTGACGCTAGTGAGAAATAAAATAGTGAATGAACAATCTAAACGTGTTTTTTATTTGTTTAATAAACTTATGGCATAAAGCCATACTTTTTTCATATTACTGTAATCAATCCAAGTATGTGCAACTTTAAATCATGACATCTTAAAAATCTATGAGTATTTACCAGGAAATTTTAAAATCAGAATCTTCATATCTATAAGCCGATATCTCAAAAATCGATATCTGTCCATATTTGATAAATTTAAATAATTAAAAATCATAGTCTCCTAATAGTCACTAATTTCAAAAGTAAGTATCATTAAAATGTGACTCTTCAAAATACTGAATTTAAATTGGCTAACAAGAAAACTGCCTTTGACGCGTGCTATGACAGGGTCGAATGTTAAGTGCATATAAAACTGAGGAGTTTTCATCCATTCACGAAGGTGAACTTTCTTGTGCACATAAACACTTTTGTATTATTAAGTGCCCGCCTCATTCTTCACAGATTTCAAGGTTTTTGACGTGATTG
>NC_051848.1:100155750-100170406 GCF_002237135.1 Teleopsis dalmanni
AAATCTACAGATATTGAGTTCTCTCAAACCTTCCAGCATTCACAAAGTAATTAAATTATCTTTAAAATTATTTAACGGAAGAATCTTGAATCTGTACGTACAAATTCCGAAACAAGTTTTTGTTTTATTTATTTTGTAATAATTTTTTTTTTCTCAATAATGTGTAATGAGCTGAAAATTTTGATTTTTATTATTTTTCAATGTCTTCAATGGCGGTTTGGACTACGTTATCTTTTTGTTTTAACATAGATAATAGAAAATAAATTCGTTGAAACATTCAATAACAGAGTAAAATTTACAAAAAAAATTGTTTTTAGAAGGATTCGAATAGCATAGAAAAGACAAGTACAGCTTCTAATTTGACGGGCATGAGTTCTAAGTCTGGCACTAATTAATTAAACTAATTAATAAATTAGAATATTTGCTAAGACCACTGATGATGAGTACTTGACAATACTCGAAAAAGCGTTGTATGGTCAGCTAAATTTCAATGAATGAAACAAATTTTTGTCATTGTCTTTTCTTTGCTATTCGAATCCGTCTAACTTTTAAATAGTTTCTTTTCGTCGTAAAAACTCTTTTTTACACTCTCGGCAAGAAAAAATTAACATTAAAAAATATTTTTTTGTTAGTTTTCAACAAATAAAAAAATTGTTACTATTTTGTTTGCTTCAAGAATAATTAATAGTTAGGTACCAGGAACAGGTCATCTTATAAAACACGAACACTCACTTAGGAACTAAGTGGACTAATATTAAGACATTTACTGATTATAGTCATTCGGAATAGGTATACTTCCATTCTGGACCGAAAAACACAATAATGTTTAGGGCATTATCTGAATATAGATATTTCGGGCAGACTATCAAAACACTATGTCCTTTTGATGAAGTGCTTTGAATTTTAGGCAGTCTGACAATTAAGCTAATAATGGACAGTGAGAGATAGATGGACAAGGACAATAATATTGCTAGAAACACAGTATTCAATATTATTCAATATTATTTATTTAGCTCGAATTTTAAATAATCAAACTGAAAATAGAAAAATAGCAGAAATAGAAAAAAGCGAATATATGCTAGGGTGTTTGTCAGCGGTAAAAAAATCTTAAGAATATGCATAAGAACAGCATGGACAGTCATGCAGCTCTAAAATCTTTAACAAATTCTTCATTCCAATCAACGTTGGTCTGGAAATGCTTTCAACTTTTCAATACTCTAGCATCGAGAAACTCTGTTATTCGTAAAGCCCTTCTGCGGGGAGATAAATAGCTTTACAAAAAAACTCAATGTGTGAATGGGATAAACGAAGTCTACTTAAACACTGGAAAGCCCAAACAGGTATGTGACAGTCAAGAAGATTTATTGATACTAAACACGTCAAAGTTGCCGCAATTCTGAACCTTAGCAGAAACGACTCATTTGTAATTAATACACTCAATTATTACATGAAAAATATAGGTGTACTAGAAAGAGATAGCGGGATCTTAATAAATAAATAAATAGACTATTTATAAATCGTCTAGAATTGTTTTAGTTGAGCATTCAGGTGCACAATAGATCTTTTAGACCACGGCGTATTCATAGCCTATTATTTAATAATATTAATAAATAGGAGGACAATAGCACAGACAATTATGTCTGGTTTAGTGTTCATGTTAATGAAGATTTTAACATGTTTTTTTCCTGTCTTAGCCAGAGAAAACAGAAACCGACTGCACTGCTCCATTGAACTACTTTTGAATCAAAGCATCTGTTCCAGACAATTTAAAGGAGATCGAATTAATTTTTCTTTAGTCTATTTATGTCATTACTCAAAATGTCCTAAACATTGACAACCATATAATTGAATAAATATAAATACTTAAGTGTTGTGTTTAGCGAGAATAAGCTAACAATGACTACATTAAAAGATAGAGTACAAGCTGGGAATAAAGCTTATTATGGATTAGACTGACTAAATACAAGTAATAATATTCCGCAGAAAATAAAACTAAAAATGTAAGAAAAACATTGATTCGTCCAATTGTAACATATGGCTGCGAGACATGAAGATTAACTGAAACTGAAGGGAGTAAGATAACAGTGTTTGCAAGGAAAATACTCAGACAAATTTTCGGCCCCGTGAAAGAAAACGTGATGTAGCAAAAGAAGAGGGCGATCAAAAACACGATGGAAAGACAATGTTGAAGAAATTGGAGAACAAAAGCAAAAAACAGAGAAGAATAGAACGATGTTGTTAAATAGGCTTAGGTCCAACATGGACTGTATAGGTCCAACTGATGATGATGATGATGATGATATTTATATCATATACAGACATAAGTACAGATATATTGATTCGTATATAATTTATAAATCACTTAAAATATAATTTATTTACATTAAATTTTTTATCTTTAAAATTAATATTTTTTAACAAATATGTTAATGTTAATGTTAAAATAATTAATATATTATTTTATATTCTATAATTTAATAACAGAATTTTAGTTATATTAAGCATTTAGTATGTGATTTAGAACTTTCTTAAGCTTACTTATTGCTGTTATCTTATATACTTTCATTTTTAGCTCATAATTAAGTGAATCTATCTCAAAATTCTAAAAATATTGGTTAAATATTTGTAATGAAAATTAAAACAAAATTGTTTAAACTTATTAACAAATTTACTCTAACATATCTTTAAAAAATATTTGAACAAAAATTTATCAGCATTATAATAGTATATAAAAATTTTAGCAGAAACGTTTGTTTGAATAATACTGCATTATGATATATTTGTATGACGTACTGTTTGTGAGGTCAAGGCTGCAGTATGATCTGCAAAAAACGAGTATCTTATACGCTATACTCTCTAGATTTATCCACATAAAGCTGCGCTTTAACTTAACTTAGATTTTTTCTCCAAACCACAGTAAGATTTTCGGATCAGATGATTTAACGTTAATTTTTTACAATAGAGAGTTTGAATTTCTGTGAAAAAAAAAGATTATTAAGATACGAAACAGTAAAAAGAGTTTTTTAATTTAAAGTATTAATTTTTTTATTTTTTTATTTTATTTTTTTTTTTTCTTCCAAATAAAGACGGAGAAAATAAAAAAAGGAGAATGCGAGAAAGGCTGCCTAAGCCAAAAATATTTGTTTGGGAAAAGTTTCCTCAAGAAATGAAATTTGTATCTATTAATATAATAATTTTTTATTAACTATTAAGGTTTTAACTTAATTTTTGAACTTTTACTATTACTGTGAAAACGGGTATACGGCAGATTTTTAACTTAACAGTCCAAAATTAACGTAACACTATAGAAAAATCAAAAATGCCGAATTCAGCCTCGTACAGTGCGGTGAGAAAAAACAGTAACAGATGAAAATGCCGCACAGTCGCCGACTAACTGGGCCGAATTTCCATTTGAGAATCGCTGTTGAATCGCTATAAAAGTGACCTATTTCTGAAGCGGTTGGTGACTGGTGATTAAATGTGGATCACTTACGACAACGACAAGTGAACAAGATTGTAGTCGTGTCGCGGTGGGCCAGCAAAAACAGTGACCAAGCCTGGAAGGTTATGCTGTGGGTTTTTGTGGGATTGACAGTGAATCATTTACTATGAGCTGTGTAAGTTTCTTTTAAATTTTTAAGTTGTTCCATCAAAAATATTTTAAAGTCGATTTTAACTCAACAAACTCCTATAAGAAACGAAATCAAAAAACGCAAATGGGAATTGATCGGCCATACTCTGCATAGACTCGATCGTACCGAGTGGAAGATATTTGTTGCGGCCCTATGCTCTTCCTAGGAGTTAAAGGATTAAATATATATAATATTTGTTTTTTCAAAATATTAAGTCAATAGGAGAGAAATTATGTTCCATTATGTTCCGATAAAAGCTTCGGGAATTTGATTTGGAAGGTTTTATGCATCCACCTTTTAGTCCAGACCTGGCATCAAGTGATTACTATCTGTTTCTGTTCTTAGTGTACGGTTTTTGTAGTGAAAAATTCGCTGCAAAAGAGGCTTGTGAAAATCGACTGTCTTAAGTTTTTGCGAATGCGAAGGAGGACTTCGATCAGAGAAGTATAATGAAACTACGTTCAGAATGGCAACAAATTATTGAACGCGCATATGTTATTTGATTTAAATCGGATCGTTCTAATTATGGTAAAAAAGCTTTCAATTTCATGCAAAAATATTGGATTTTGTTTTTACTTCATCTATTACTATTAATAATGACCCTACCATTATTGTATATTTGATTTATTTTTTTGAAACCGTCCCCACTCGTTGTTACAATATTTTCCTGAACTCAACACGGAAATAAACCTAATAAAGTATATATATATATATATTACAATATATACTAATATATATATAAATAGTAAGATGTCATTATTACTAGGGTTATCTAAAAGAGAGTGATAAAAGATACTTATACTGTCATTAAAGAATGTGTTAAGTACACGTGAAAAAATGTGATGTATCCAGAACCCAACACGGAAATAAACCTAATAAAGTATATATATATATATATTACAATATATACTAATATACATAAATAGTAAGATATTATTATTATAGTTTCTGAAAGAGAGTGATTAAAGATACTTATAATATCTTCAAAAAAGTATATGTAGAGTACACGTGAAGAAATGTGATGTATTTGCATTTTGGAATCTTTACTTTATTTTATTAAATCGTGTTTAATTAACATATTTTCTCATATAATTTTTATATTTAAATTTATTATAATGTTAAAAATAAATTAAGAAATAAAACTAAAATACAACTGTCGAAGGTGAATGCTCGTTTTACACCTAATTTTCGATACATACGGACACGTATTTACATACATATATCTTTTAAGAAGTCAAGTACTAAAGTCAAGTACCTGCAAAGTAAGTTTTTCGGCTACAATAGCATATGTTGAGACTTCTTAGTATTTATAATTTAATAAAAAATCCGTTAAAACAAATAAATCTGCTATTTTTATTAGATATAAGCAAAGATTGAAAGAATTTCTACGAATTTTACACTAAAGAGCATAAATTGTCGTAGATAAGCTTTATATTTAATTTAGTTATTAAGAAAATAAATTAATTAAGTTTTAAATAATTATTTTTCTGTGCTAATGTATTTATCTTATCTACAATATATACTTTCAATTGTTTTGTAAATAAATGAATAATGCATTATGAGCTTTACTGAAGCAAAATGTTTAAATATTCTACTAATATTATTTCAATTGAAGTTCTACGAACTTTAAATCAATCATTTTAGTTGATAAATGATAACTTCATTTTTTAGTTAATAATTAATTGATTTTTAATTGTTATTCACACTACAAAGTTAATCAGCATTATGATTATGATTATGAAATTGATTATGTTGAAATTTTTAAAGTTATGAAGTGTTTTTAAATAGTATAACATAAATAGTATAAAATAGTATATAATAGTATATAAATAGTATATAAATAGTATAAAATTTTTAATAATATTAAATAATAAATGAAAAAAATATTATTAATATTAATAAATAATATAATATTAAATAATATTAATTTTTAATAAAATGTTTTCATTCAATTTATAGTGGTCAGAACCTTAAAGGAGTTAAAGGCAATTTATTTTAATTTAATGGCCGTGTACGAGTTTGAGTCAATTGACGTAAAGTAAATTGAAATTTCCTAGGGATTTTTTGCACTGCACTTATGTAAATATTTATTTATTTATTTTTGCATTTATTTATTATTTTTGGTTAAAAGTTTTCAAATTTATTTATTTATCAATTAAACATCTTATTAAATTTTCACAATGGTAACACCTAATTTACCTAATTTTTATCTAATTTACACTACTCCAAATTCTGGTAAATAACAACATTCGCTGCCATACCGACATAATTTACTATTTTTCTAAATTTACTCGAACTCGCACATGGTCTATATATACATTTTCACTTTCTTCAGTTAAAAGTTGCTTACAACAGAGCAATCGTATTAGGGTTTTTTCTAATAAAGATTATAAAGAACTGGGTAGTTCCTTGTTTTACCATCGAATCATATGAAGGAGGCGCTTTATTTTTAATATGCATCGAAATAGATCAGCTGGTCGCAATGCATAAAGGCCTTAGCCTAACTCATAAACCATTACCAAGATATGTATTATGTTTAAAAGATAAAATAATGAACTTTGAATAATATTGTAATCCAAAATATACAAAATTCAACGCATGTCTTGGAACCAAAAATTCAATTAATTAATAAATAATAAAATTTTTTGGTTGTGATTTAGTACTGTTCGAAATACCTCTCTATTGAAAACAATAGTGTATATTAAAAATTAATTTTATATAACATACATCTAACTTTTATTAGCTTTTGTTCTTTTTTAACTATTATCTATTTTTAAACCACCCCGTAAATTTATAAATCAAAAAAAAAATTAAACACTAAATAAAGAAACTACTGCAGCTGTAACTATCTTAAGATAATGATAGATAATATTTTAAATGAATAATCATCATCAATCAATGCTGGTTAATCATGACGAGTTTCCGGTCAAAATGGGCGAACTTAGTCCAAATAATAATAATTAAAAATTTTGGATTTAAGAAAATTGTTCACCCAAGAGGAAGCAGAATTTAGATGAAAATATCAATAAAAATTTTATTATGTGTTAACTTAATTAAGGTGCTTCATTAAGCTATTTAAATATGTTTTTACTTATTTTAAAACTATTTAAATTTATTGAATAACATGTCGGTATCCAACATTTACTTATTTGATCGTAATTTTTTTTTTTGCATTCATAAAAAGTTGATACCATTATTGCATCGGATGTGTATTAGGGCACTTCACCGATTTGAGCACAAGCTCAAAATGAAGGCATCCGCTAACAGTTCCTCCATAATCTCTAAATGAGCGTCTCAAATATTATTAATAGTAATTAATTTTCTTATTGTCTGAATAGAAATCCAAGGAGTATTTCTATTCGAAGTCTTTGAATATCCACAGTTTCACCCAATAGCGTCACAGCTAGTTGGTTTACTATATCTGAATGCTACATCTTTAAAAATATGAAGAACTATAATATAAAATCACATCGTTTACATAAAGAATATCTACATTTTTATAAATAGAATTGTTATTCACGAACTTTTGTTAAACTTTGTGGGAAAAAATCAAACTAAGAGTTCTATCTCTTTCAATATATCTGACTTAAAAAAGTAATAAACATCGTTAAGTCCTCATAAAACTAGGATTTAAAAAAACTTTATGGTACTTAACTACAAGCACCGTGAATGCTTATAATTATTTAATGTATTTTAAGATTAGTATTTTAATCACAGAATATAAAGGAGATATAAAGGAATGGGTTTAATTTTATTTAAATACAGCTGCGATTCGGTACTTTCAATCTACTTTTCAGTCGCGTAAACAATTCATTACAGTCTAAACTCATTTTTTATAGCAAAAAACCGTGGGCTTAATATAAATCATTCTAATTCTAAATTAACTGGATGATAAATTAGTCTTTTCGCTAACAATTTAACTCAGTCCTGGAAAAATATATTGAAAAGATTCGTCTTCAAAGGTAGAAATCGTGGGGTATATACAAATCATTCTAAATAAATTGGGTGATAAATTTGTCTTTTCGCTAACAATATAACTTATTCCTAAAAAAATATATTGAAAAGATTCGTCTTCAAAGCCAGAAATCGTGGGTTATATACAAATCGTTCTAAATTGACTGGATGATAAAGATTATTCGGTAGAACAAATTGTCCACTAGATTGAAGAAGAGAACTATGGCGAGGAAAATTAATTCATGGAAGAAAACTGTATTGAAGAATCCTGAGAATTCACATCAAAATCAGAAAGAAAAAAATCTGCCCAAACTTTAAAAAAAAATTAAATTGTAAAAAAGTTGAAGTTAAGAGTTCAGAAACATAAAAGATATATCTTTTTTAAATAAGATTAAACATAAATCCTATATAAAATGAATTTTTATTTGTATTTTATATAGAACTAAAAGCGGGAACTTTTCAATAGTGAAAGCTCTCAATACTTCATAATTCGTTAAAGAATCGAGTTACGACTGCAATACATATAAGGGGTATTCACACTATCTTGTAAGGTCATTGCAAGTTGCACGAAGTGCAAGAATGCTATAATAAAATTGCAAGAGTACGACAAGAATTATAGCATCAAAGAAAATAGCTATTTTTGCAGCATACCACATCCACATGAGAAGCAACAGAGTTTTGAGGTATACCTAGGTTTGAATGCAGCAAGAAACTTTGTGCGTTATTGTCCATTGTAACTTCGCGCAATCATGCTCCCAATGAGTTTGCCAGACAGAGTGAATATACCTATATTTTATATAAATTACTTACACACATCGTTTAAGAAGGCAAATAATAAGAATTGAAATATTATTTGTTCATGAGAAGTCAATTTTTTATTCATTAGTGGTGCAACGATCTAGTTGAATCTTGGCTTCCCTTAAAAACTCCTCCACTTATCTCTGCCGTTTGTTATAATTTTCCAGTTTCTTATTACAACTTTGGCACTGTTTGATCCACATTATTTATCCAGCGTAAACTTGGACGCGCTCTTTTCCTTCTTTCTTCTGGTAAGTATTGAAATATTTTCTTTTTTGTTGGCCTATCTATCCTCATTCTTTGAATATGTCCAACCCATTGTAATTGCTTTAGTATTACTCCCTTGCTTGTTGTTGGTTCTTTTTTCGAGTCAGCGCAACTGGGCACTTTTACTCTTTGATAGCTGGGGGTACTACAGGGGGTACTACTCATCTTATTGACTAATTTATGTATTCCCTATAAGCTTCATGACTATTCAGTGATTGATCTAAGATCTGCGTATCTTCCCGTGCGGAGAGTGATTACTCAAAGATTAGATAGTGGTAAGTAGGATAGTCTGTCAGTTTTCGCACGTAACTTCAGGGCTCTGTCTCTTATGTATTTTTTGATCGGGTCTATTCTAAGGTCTCTTAGCATGTCGTTTGTGCGGATGTACCAAGGAACTTTGAAGAGCCATCGGAGAGCCTGACTTTAAGCAACTTGTAGCTTTTGTATAGTAGAGTCGGCAGCCTTGCTATACGCGACACATCCATAAAGTAATGCTGGTCTAATTATCTGGCTATAGATCAGTTTTCTGTTCTTCGCACTAAGGTTGTTGTGTTTGAAAAGTGGTTGTCATTTTATAATTTTATAAAATTGAAATCTTATTTCTACTAATTCCGAATTTTTTAATAAAAATTATTGCGGAATTAATTTTCTAAGAAATTTGTTTTTATTTTATTCAAAATTAAAATTAATTCAAGTGTTTTCTTATTATTTCAACATTGTTAGCACAATTTTTGTTTTCACAGTTGTTTTCGGCTGAAATTGTTAAAAAAATTATCTTTATTTACAAAACACAAAAAAAGTTTATCATAAGCTTTTCTCCCAGTAACTAAACACAATTTTTTAGGTTGTCTAAATGAAATTGAAAGATAAAACTTGGAGGAAATATGTCAACGTTATCGTCTTTATAACTTATTATTTTTGACATCTTTTGCGTGAATATTAGAAAACTTTTGAACTAGAATAAAATTAGTATATGTATTCTTATCAAAAAAAAAAAATAAATAAATAAAAAAAATAGCATAACGACATATATCCAGTAGCAATACATTATTTCAATTGCTTCTGGTTTTGTAATTAATTATAGTCACTTCATTTTAGTTAATATGATATATATGATTGTGTGACTTCATTGAATTTTTTGCTCATGGAAAGCAATTAACCCAAAAAATTTATTTATTCATATAATATATATATGTATTATTTTCTAATATATAATATATATGTATAGTGCTGTTATCGCAATTATTTAGAAATTATTGTTAAACTTTCTTAACTTTGAGAAACTAACGGAAATACAAACAAAAAAAAAACAACAACTGTTTAAATAATTAATAATATTGATCTAATTTTATAAATACACACATATTACATATTGTATATAAGAAATATTTCAGTAGTTCTCGATTGGTAACCTTGCAATTTTATTATGCTTAATATATGAATTTATTTGATTATTGGTAATTACTTCTTAGGTGTACATATACACTTACATACAAAAAAATATATATATCTCAATCTTAAGTATATCTTAATATCATAAAATCATATATTGTATTTAAAAATTTGTCAAAAGATAAAAATAAAAACCAACCAAGATAACCTAAATAATTAAAAACCAAGAAGAGAGTTCTCTTTGGTCTTATCTAAATTACTTTACCCTTCACCTATATAATTTTGTTATAAATCTAGGCACGATTTTCTGAGCATATCTATTTGACAACGGATTTTAATAAAGAAAACTATTTTGAACAAATTTTTCCTCTAAGCTATATGTATATCGATATAGTTTAATTTCAGTACATATTAATATTTTTCTTTTAAAATATTACATACATATGGTATATACCTGTAGGTACAAAGTGTTTTCGATATATTCGACATAAATGGTACAAATGATTCCTTGGTGCATATAGGTCATTATATTAATCAATCTCTTCAACCAATATCTTGGAGATTTTTACCCAAAAAAAAATGCAGTTAAAAGACCAAAAGATGTAGTGAAAATCTCAAAAGTAGAAAATCAGCATCGTACAAATATACCCAGTTTACAAGTATCCTCTGAAGAAAATAATCTCGATAGACTCCGGTTAGCTGGCCATAAAGCTCATTTGAAAGTAGAGAGTCTGCTTAAAACACGTTTTTTGATGTACATTGTCTATCTAACTGGTAGACAATGTCTGCGGTGAAGATTTGGCAAAGATGACCTGAACGTGGGGCCGCTCAATTAAATGGCATCCATCCATTATTTGGAATAGTCGACTTTTTAAAGGAGGTCAATATTAGACACTAGTTGTGGGGATTTTATCATATTCTTTAATGCACGTAAGTCCTATCCATCGTTTCATCATTAGAGGGATAGAACATAGAAATCGTTGGTTAAAAATACATATATATTTCTTTCTAAATTATTTTAATTTGTGAAAAATCGGGTGTAAGATGCATATGTGAGGACCGACTTTTGCTGGCAAAAGTAACATTTTTATTTTAGTACGCAGCTTAATATTGTAGTTAGATTAGTGTACGTTGTACACTGTTGTCTAGTGTTCTGCACATATCACGAAGACCCCCAGGTACATCGCTTATTTAGTCATTTGCAAGATTATCACAGAGGCATACATTTTAAATTTATTAAAAACGTATGTATAATAGTTTTGTTTTTAAAAGGACATATTGGTCAATAATTAAATAAAACTCATTTAATTCATTTAATCATTTTTCCAAAAAATTTAATGTAAACCAATATTTTGACTATATTCTATAGTCATCTTCAGGGTACTATAATCTTCTATTTTGGTCATTAAAACAATAAATTAGTAGAACGTTTGTATTAAATCTGAATATAGAATTCTTAATAACTTATTGCTTTAAAATTATTTATTAAGTATTAAACATTTATAAACTGAATTAATTATTCGTAATTAATACTGACTACACATCAATTACTTTTAATTGATGTGTTTGAAATCATATCAATTGATTAAAACTACGTTTTTGAATTGAAAAGGGAAATTAATTAGAATAATTAAATTAGAATTTTTTTAAATATAAAAATTTTATTTCTATAAAGTAGTAAAATTATTAAAATTCAAAAACTTTTACAGCAGATTTCTTAACATAAACAGATTTATAATAGAATATATCACTCTACATATTAATTAATATTTAATATATGAATAATTATAATGATATTTTCAAACTCACTTAGTACTTTAACTTCTCCTTACCTTTCTATGCTGATTGTGCAGAGGTAAATCTCATTACTTGATCTTAGAGACTTGATCTGAGTAATATATCGATAAGTATTTTTTTCATTTTTCCTACAACTTCGATAACATAAGTAATTATTGCCAATAGCTATAGAAGTGATATAAATCAAACAATTGATTTATTCTGTTCTAATTGTGGTTGAATTATACTACCCATCCAAGAATCTTCGTTTATTATATTTTGTATTATTTTGTTTTCGTAGAATTCAGAACAGTCAATTAAAAAAAAACAGGTTGTTTTTTCTGTAAAAAATATTTTTACCTTTTTAGTCTCATCTACGCTATCTATGAGGTTTAACCGTATATTGGTATAAATAGATTGGTATAAATTAGATTATTTTTATTATTATTATTAAGATGTTTTAGCATTACATTAATTAGAGGTAAATTAAGAACTTAGTCTATTTACATAGAATTTCCACAAATCCCGATTTCTAGCTATATCTTCTAACTCATTAAATGTTTTATTCGTTTCCTTATTAACGCTTCTACGCCATGTCATCTTGTGGAGTTCTCTGTTTCTTGTACCTTAGGGGTTCTATTGTAGGGTTACATGTACTATTTCGTTTGCATTCTTCCGAAGAGTATGTCCAATCCACTTGTATTTCTTGCGCACTATATCTTTCACAAGAGGGATTTGTTTAGATATTTGCCAAAAACGAGTATTAGTAAAATGATGTTATATTCCATTATAATTTATCAAAATCGGTGGAATAAATTGCAAGTACATAGGTTCAATAGAAATATATATACATATATTGCAAATTGTTAACAGACACGTGAAATACCGAATGTCAAAAAAAATTTCTAATCAAATAAAGTTTTAACAGTTTTTTTTTTAAGTACGCCTGCAGAGGTGGGGAACCCCAATATATATGAGTCATAGGTTATAATCAAATGATAGTAGTATCGAATGCTCAATAACTTTTTATCAAACAGGTAAGAATATAAGCAACAGAAATCGAATGGTTTGTTTTGGTTTGGTTTGAGCTTAAATTCTTTTTATATACACAATTTTATTACCAGAATATAATAATTTCAATATATTTTAAATAAATTTTGCAAATTTGAAACGATAAGGAGTTTTTTCTAAATATTTTTTCTACAATGTTGTAAGTATATCTTAAAAATAAAATAATAATTTTGCTCGGGTCATTAACTTTAATAAGTGCACTGCACTGTTATCACTACACGTCCCAGAACTATATGACTTCCAATACCTTTTGTAGCCCGAACCGCCATTACATGATTATAAAAATAATATTAGTAAATGGGATTTACCTGAACAGAGTTCATATGATATCATTCTTTTTTCTTAAATTATTAGTTTCTGATATTTGAATATTTTTTATAGTGAGCGCTTCATGATAAAATTCACATATGTAATCCTTCCTGATGAGCGTTCAAATATTTCACAGATATAAAAATAAATACCGTACGGCTATCACTAAACCCATTTATGTTATTGAAGAATCTAAAGAGGTTTTATATCTTTTTTGCACATCAATAAAATAAGAAACCCAATAGAAACCTGTAAATGTATAACCAAAAATAACCATTCAAATAAAGCCGAAAAAATATTAAAATATATTTAGTATATGTATATCAGAATATAGTAAGATATATAGTAACAATATATAAACTATAGTACACAATAAAAATAGAATATAGTAGGAAAACAAAATGATATATCATGTCATTTTGTAATCAACTCAGCAGTTATTATTAAGATATCCCAAGTTTGTCTTTCTGCTTTAAGATTTTTTTGCTTACTATAATTTGCTTACTATAAAAATTTTATTAAATTTTAATTTTATTGAAAAACTACGTAATTTTTGCATAAATTAAAATTTTTTTTTTTAGTCAAGCAGAAGTTGAGTCAGCTAGTATTTTTACGGCAGTAGTGTTTAGTGTAAGTCATGGTTAAGTTTATAGATTCTAGAATACAACAAACTGAATTATACATATAAAAATGAATTATTTAAAAAATTTTTACTGCTATACGTAAAGTTAACTTTAGAATAAATTTTATATATTTTTAAGTGATACACTTTACATCAATGCTTATAAGGACGCTAGAATCCTTAATATCGTTAACTGAAAGACATTAAAGAAAGAAAAGCAGGTCGGTAAAAAAACAAGTCTTAAAGAAAACAGATCAGAAAGAAAACAAGTTAGAAAGAAATAAGTTAGAAAGAAAACAAGTTAGAAAGAAATGTCTTAAAGAATGCAGCTCTTAAAGAAGGTAGTCTTTGAAGATTGTAAGTCTTAAGGAAGGTAGTGTTTGAAGAGTGCAAGTCTTGAAGAAGATAGTCTTTGAAGAGTACAAGTCTTAAAGAAGGTAGCCTTTGAAAAATTTTAGTAAATGTAGTTAAGATAGCACGCTGTAATATAATATTTTATGAGAAAAAGAATTCAAGTCTTTTTGTTTTTATATATAGAAAAATGAAGTTTTGTTAATTTTATCCCAATAAATTTTTCATATTTTTTTTTTAATTTTTAACGTCAATTTTAACGAAAGGAACTAATATATGTTAATATATGTTAAACTATTGTTTTCAATAGAGATATTTATTATTTTAATTAGTTGAATTTTCGACTGACTTTACAGCTGTTTCAAGTATTGCTAAATACCCATCATCAGTGGTCTTGGAATTATTTCTAATATCTATTTATTCGTAAATAATTTTTTGAGTTCAACCCTACAAGTACCAAGGGTTGAACTCGTACCCGTAATTT
>NC_051848.1:100170506-100183579 GCF_002237135.1 Teleopsis dalmanni
CATCGCTCATTTCTTTTTTCTTTTGTGGTAAAATCACAATAGCTTTACGTTGTTGTTCTTTTATTTTGACTTCTTTCTTTCGTTTATCAGGTATTGAGCTATTGCAAGATTCATTATCAGTATGCATTTCTTTTTTAAGCCGTCTAATTTTCTTTCTAGCTTTTCCCTTTTGTCTTGCTGGTAGCCCTGATAATTTCATTCTATACTTTTTTCCAACTTTATTACGTTTGAGACATTTCTTATTTTGTCTATGTTTTAGCTTTTCAATTCCTATACGTTCATGAAGACGACCATCGATATCTACATAACTTTTATCAGAAAATGAATTTTTGTTAGTGTTAACTATAGTTAAAGATTGTTGCATTAGTTTCTTCACCTCCTTTTGTTTTTTTAAAAATGCACGTATATTAGCATTAGTAGAATTGAGCATGCATGCTTTTTTCCGAATTTTAACCAGTTTTGATAATCTCTTTTTACCCACTTTAGCTATTTTATTATACATAAGAGATTTCTTCTTTGGCTTACGTTGAAACTTTACAGCGGTTATTGTATCATGCCTACTAGAATCGGTTTCGCATTTACTGTTCCTATTTGAGTTTTCTGTACGCCTCTGTGTAGTTGATGACTGTTCCATGAGTTTCTTCACCTCTTTTTGTTTTTCCAAAAACGCACGTATATTAGCATTAGTAGAACTAAGTATGTAGGGTTTTCTCTGATGAGGGGCCACTTTATTGCGTTGGAGACATTTCTTTTTTTGTTTGGGTTGTAATTTTACATTGGCAAGATAACCAGCACTATTAGAATCAGTGTCCACTTTATCCTTATCTGCTTCAAAATTTTCTGTATTAGCCAGTGCAATCGATGAATTTGGCATTAGTTTCATCACATGTTCTTGTTTTTGAAAGAATGTACGTACAGGAGTGCAAGTGGACTTACTGGATTTCCATTGAAGAGGAGCCTTCTTTAAGCCTTTCTTACGATGTGTATTACTAGCCTTTAATAAGAAAGAATTTTTATTACACTTTTTTGTGAAGTATTTATTCCTGCAGTTGTACTGATACTTACATTGTCTGAATTTTTAATTTCACCGAAGTTCAGTGTGGTTTGATTTCCTGGCATACCAAAATATTGCATGCTGTTATTTGGATCAATCACTCCACCACATGTTGGACAAATTTGTGTTCCCGTAACGTTGTTAGGCTGATCTTGCCCATTTTTTTTCATGTTTATTTCCGCCATTATTTTTTGTTATCAAAATTATCTACAACCGTAAAAAAATAAAATTTTTTTTATATGAGATAAACTTTCATTTTATTTATGAGTATAATTTTTTATTTTATTTTTTTTAAAAATCGAAAACAACTAGATTAAATTTTTACTAATCTACAAGTTGATAACTGCTATGCACTTTACTAGTAATAAATTATTTCTTAGATTTCAAAGTAATGGCGATTTCGATTGGTAAATCAGGATTCAATCTAGATTTATTCTCGATCTGTCAAATTTTGTTGCTAAATCGAACATTTTTAGAGTGATCTAACATTTTTGTAGTAGTGCTAGTAGAGATTTATACTTTCCATCAAATTTCTTGTCAAAATTATCTACAAACGTAAAAAAATAAAATTTTTTTTATATGAGATAAACTCATTTTATTTATGAGTATAATTTTTTATTTTATTTTTTTTAAAAATCGAAAACAACTAGATTAAATTTTTACTAATCTACAAGCTGATAACTGCAATGCACTTTACTAGTAATAAATTATTTCTTAGACTTCAAAGTAATGGCGGTTTCGATTGGTAAATCAGGATTCAATCTAGATTTATTCTCGATCTGTCAAATTTTGTTGCTAAATCGAACATTTTTAGAGTGATCTAACATTTTTGTAGTAGTGCTAGTAGAGATTTATACTTTCCATCAAATTTCTTGTCAAAATTATCTACAAACGTAAAAAAATAAAATTTTTTTTATATGAGATAAACTCATTTTATTTATGAGTATAACTTTTTATTTTATTTTTTTTAAAAATCGAAAACAACTAGATTAAATTTTTACTAATCTACAAGCTGATAACTGCAATGCACTTTACTAGTAATAAATTATTTCTTAGATTTCAAAGTAATGGCGGTTTCGATTGGTAAATCAGGATTCAATCTAGATTTATTCTCGATCTGTCAAATTTTGTTTCTAAATCGAACATTTTTAGAGTGATCTAACATTTTTGTAGTAGTGCTAGTAGGGATTTATACTTTCCATGAACTCATATGTATATCGAATCAAATCACACTTTGTCTATTAAATCATGTAAAACAGCTGTTATTTTCAAGGTAATCTTGCTACTCTGGCAAAGTATCTAAAATGTTATAAATAAATTTCGAGTATTATACTTCTGGCCCTAGATTCAGCGATCGAAAATAAATCTATACTATAAGTGTATTAAAGGAGTATCTTGATTAAAAAAATAATCCAGATATACTAATCGAAAAAGCCATCACTAATATAATTAAATAAAATAAGTTCATCGACTTTTTTAGAGTTCTTTTGACATTACTTAAATTCCAATTTTACAAAGTTTTATGTCAGTGTTGAAATCTTTAGTCTACAACAGAACCAACTTTGATTGGTGTGGATCAAATCCAGGTGGTTCGTATTTGACCATTTGATTATATATTCCATATCTTCGATTAGGTATTGTTTTAGATTTGTCGTCACGTCGCACAGTGTGCCAAAACAAAAATTAGCTGATCAAAATTCGAAATTTTCTGAACCAGTAGAGATATTGAAATGAAATTTTCCTAAAACTTTGTTTTTGAGATGGCCTTTCTTTTGAATTTAATTTGATCCTTATCAGCTACCAGAACCCATCAAAATTTTGGGTGAAAAATGATGCACTTTTACATTTTCTTAGTTCCCTCAACAATTCTCATAGGTAGAAAGTTAAATTTTGGTGCCCAAAATACTTACATTATAATACATATTCTTCAACTTTTTCACCCAGTTTTTGTTTAATTAATAGTAGGGTAGAAGGTTTGCGATCCAAAAAACTTTATAGAGTTATCATAGGATACTACAACTGCAACTAGTATCTGCTCAAATCAGGTATTCCCGAGTGCGATTAATGTTAATATTCCAATGAAACACTTAACTATTAAATAGCTAGCTTTGTAACTAGTAATTGAAAAACAGGAGCTAGAGGAAATTGACTTCAACGAAATTAAATTTGAGTAGCTTGTCCGTTTTCTTAATAAAACAACAAATTAATAAGGTTTGGGATGGATGTACATAAGTCTTTGGACTTTAAAAGTTGTTTAAGAAAATTTTGGACTTCACATCTCGTATATATCATATGAAGGGTAGTTTGAGTTTTTCTAATCACACGACAAAAGACTTGATTGAAATTTACTTATTTGAGAAAGAGGTTTTTTCGAACAGTAGTGAAATACAACAACAAAAATTTATTTTATATATTATTTTTAATTAATTGAATTTTTGGCTGACCATACTGCTGTTTCGAGTATTGCCAAATACCCATCATCAGTGGTCTTGGAAATAATTCTTGTATTTAATTATTCGTAAATAATTATTTTTTGAGACTGCAAGTACCAGGAATCGAACTCGGGTCCTGCCAAATGTGAAGCTCAGAATCAGCGCACTTTAACTAACTGATCCAAACTGATAATTAAAATTATTTAGAAAATATGCTCTCCAAATAAAGTAAAAATAACAATATGATAATATATTTCAATATAATTATCTTGCAAGATATATAGAAAAGAGAAAAGAGTGGAACGCAGTAGGCTTTGACGAAAGTTGTGTCAGATGGAAAACAGTTGAAGAAACATAAACTATAACATTATAAAATGAAATTAACCTAAAACTAATAACAATTGAGTGTACAATTTTAGAATTAACTTAGCTCTTCTTATACTTGTATATGTACTTGCTTTACCTAATAATACTATACTATGTAATATGAGATATTACAATGGTGTAAATTTACATAAAAGTGATTCTTTCGACTAATAATAGTCGAAAATAGTAAAAAGTATATAGAAGGTAGGTTGAGGGAGTTTAAATATTGAGAGAGATGCAGTGCATTAAGAAAAAGTTAATATTTAATAAATACATTTGTAAAACGCGAGTAGTAAAAAGAACATATCTTGTTAAGAGACTACTTACTATAATAATTTGAATGTTCTATTGTTACTTTATATCAGTCATTTAGACCGTTTACGGTCATTAATATATATGGTATATAATGAGTGTTAAATAAAGGTTTTAGTATTATAAAAAAGTAGCAGTTGTAGTTTTTTTGAGAAATTAAAAAGAGTATTTTTATATTTATATAAGGCTACTCTGCTGTAAGTAGTCGTAATAAGAAGGCTGAGAGCAATCGTCTCATAGAAATCTGTAAATGTATGGAAGGATAATTTTGCATCTATATATGGCATCCAAATAATGATGATCAGAATATTTTTATGTCATCCTATTTATGAAACAGTTTTAGTGAGTTGTTGTTAATGATTAAAACTATTGACATAAATAAATATTCAGTAATAATTATTAAAAAAGTAATGGAATACATGACTACTGATTTGTGTTGACAATTATACTCGTAATTAATTAAAAATGATCTTCCAGTTTTTTTTAATTATTTCAATTTAATAAAATAAATTAAAAGTTCACTTGACTATTTTATTAACATTAAAATAGAAGATATATTTCAGCTAGTTTCGTACTTTTTAGAGAGGTAACAATATATTTCAATATTTCACTTGTTAAGTACATTAGAAATTTTGAGTTAGTCAAGACAATTTGTCAGTATATAGTCAGTATTCACAGAAATGATGCTTTTTCAGTCAAGATCCCAGCGGTGCTTATATCTACGTTTGTAGGGAATTTTATTTTTGTATTTCTGAATTAGATCGTCATAGTTCGAACGCCTATTACGTTTCTTGTGACACAAAGCAGTACTAGGTTGGTAACCATTAGAGAAGGAATCACTTGAATCACTTTCAGAAGAATCATTTTCAGAACAAGCATTTTGAGATACTGAGTGTTTTCCACTTTTCTTATTATCAACACTAAAAAGAAATGTCCCATATGGTAAAGGCGAATTAGTTTCTATAACATATTTGTAACCATCGCTCATTTCTTTTTTCTTTTGTGGTAAAATCACAATAGCTTTACGTTGTTGTTCTTTTATTTTGACTTCTTTCTTTCGTTTATCAGGTATTGAGCTATTGCAAGATTCATTATCAGTATGCATTTCTTTTTTAAGCCGTCTAATTTTCTTTCTAGCTTTTCCCTTTTGTCTTGCTGGTAGCCCTGATAATTTCATTCTATACTTTTTTCCAACTTTATTACGTTTGAGACATTTCTTATTTTGTCTATGTTTTAGCTTTTCAATTCCTATACGTTCATGAAGACGACCATCGATATCTACATAACTTTTCTCAGAAAATGAATTTTTGTTAGTGTTAACTATAGTTAAAGATTGTTGCATTAGTTTCTTCACCTCCTTTTGTTTTTTTAAAAATGCACGTATATTAGCATTAGTAGAATTGAGCATGCATGCTTTTTTCCGAATTTTAACCAGTTTTGATAATCTCTTTTTACCCACTTTAGCTATTTTATTATACATAAGAGATTTCTTCTTTGGCTTACGTTGAAACTTTACAGCGGTTATTGTATCATGCCTACTAGAATCGGTTTCGCATTTACTGTTCCTATTTGAGTTTTCTGTACGCCTCTGTGTAGTTGATGACTGTTCCATGAGTTTCTTCACCTCTTTTTGTTTTTCCAAAAACGCACGTATATTAGCATTAGTAGAACTAAGTATGTAGGGTTTTCTCTGATGAGGGGCCACTTTATTGCGTTGGAGACATTTCTTTTTTTGTTTGGGTTGTAATTTTACATTGGCAAGATAACCAGCACTATTAGAATCAGTGTCCACTTTATCCTTATCTGCTTCAAAATTTTCTGTATTAGCCAGTGCAATCGATGAATTTGGCATTAGTTTCATCACATGTTCTTGTTTTTGAAAGAATGTACGTACAGGAGTGCAAGTGGACTTACTGGATTTCCATTGAAGAGGAGCCTTCTTTAAGCCTTTCTTACGATGTGTATTACTAGCCTTTAATAAGAAAGAATTTTTATTACACTTTTTTGTGAAGTATTTATTCCTGCAGTTGTACTGATACTTACATTGTCTGAATTTTTAATTTCACCGAAGTTCAGTGTGGTTTGATTTCCTGGCATACCAAAATATTGCATGCTGTTATTTGGATCAATCACTCCACCACATGTTGGACAAATTTGTGTTCCCGTAACGTTGTTAGGCTGATCTTGCCCATTTTTTTTCATGTTTATTTCCGCCATTATTTTTTGTTATCAAAATTATCTACAACCGTAAAAAAATAAAATTTTTTTTATATGAGATAAACTTTCATTTTATTTATGAGTATAATTTTTTATTTTATTTTTTTTAAAAATCGAAAACAACTAGATTAAATTTTTACTAATCTACAAGTTGATAACTGCTATGCACTTTACTAGTAATAAATTATTTCTTAGATTTCAAAGTAATGGCGATTTCGATTGGTAAATCAGGATTCAATCTAGATTTATTCTCGATCTGTCAAATTTTGTTGCTAAATCGAACATTTTTAGAGTGATCTAACATTTTTGTAGTAGTGCTAGTAGAGATTTATACTTTCCATCAAATTTCTTGTCAAAATTATCTACAAACGTAAAAAAATAAAATTTTTTTTATATGAGATAAACTCATTTTATTTATGAGTATAATTTTTTATTTTATTTTTTTTAAAAATCGAAAACAACTAGATTAAATTTTTACTAATCTACAAGCTGATAACTGCAATGCACTTTACTAGTAATAAATTATTTCTTAGACTTCAAAGTAATGGCGGTTTCGATTGGTAAATCAGGATTCAATCTAGATTTATTCTCGATCTGTCAAATTTTGTTGCTAAATCGAACATTTTTAGAGTGATCTAACATTTTTGTAGTAGTGCTAGTAGAGATTTATACTTTCCATCAAATTTCTTGTCAAAATTATCTACAAACGTAAAAAAATAAAATTTTTTTTATATGAGATAAACTCATTTTATTTATGAGTATAACTTTTTATTTTATTTTTTTTAAAAATCGAAAACAACTAGATTAAATTTTTACTAATCTACAAGCTGATAACTGCAATGCACTTTACTAGTAATAAATTATTTCTTAGATTTCAAAGTAATGGCGGTTTCGATTGGTAAATCAGGATTCAATCTAGATTTATTCTCGATCTGTCAAATTTTGTTTCTAAATCGAACATTTTTAGAGTGATCTAACATTTTTGTAGTAGTGCTAGTAGGGATTTATACTTTCCATGAACTCATATGTATATCGAATCAAATCACACTTTGTCTATTAAATCATGTAAAACAGCTGTTATTTTCAAGGTAATCTTGCTACTCTGGCAAAGTATCTAAAATGTTATAAATAAATTTCGAGTATTATACTTCTGGCCCTAGATTCAGCGATCGAAAATAAATCTATACTATAAGTGTATTAAAGGAGTATCTTGATTAAAAAAATAATCCAGATATACTAATCGAAAAAGCCATCACTAATATAATTAAATAAAATAAGTTCATCGACTTTTTTAGAGTTCTTTTGACATTACTTAAATTCCAATTTTACAAAGTTTTATGTCAGTGTTGAAATCTTTAGTCTACAACAGAACCAACTTTGATTGGTGTGGATCAAATCCAGGTGGTTCGTATTTGACCATTTGATTATATATTCCATATCTTCGATTAGGTATTGTTTTAGATTTGTCGTCACGTCGCACAGTGTGCCAAAACAAAAATTAGCTGATCAAAATTCGAAATTTTCTGAACCAGTAGAGATATTGAAATGAAATTTTCCTAAAACTTTGTTTTTGAGATGGCCTTTCTTTTGAATTTAATTTGATCCTTATCAGCTACCAGAACCCATCAAAATTTTGGGTGAAAAATGATGCACTTTTACATTTTCTTAGTTCCCTCAACAATTCTCATAGGTAGAAAGTTAAATTTTGGTGCCCAAAATACTTACATTATAATACATATTCTTCAACTTTTTCACCCAGTTTTTGTTTAATTAATAGTAGGGTAGAAGGTTTGCGATCCAAAAAACTTTATAGAGTTATCATAGGATACTACAACTGCAACTAGTATCTGCTCAAATCAGGTATTCCCGAGTGCGATTAATGTTAATATTCCAATGAAACACTTAACTATTAAATAGCTAGCTTTGTAACTAGTAATTGAAAAACAGGAGCTAGAGGAAATTGACTTCAACGAAATTAAATTTGAGTAGCTTGTCCGTTTTCTTAATAAAACAACAAATTAATAAGGTTTGGGATGGATGTACATAAGTCTTTGGACTTTAAAAGTTGTTTAAGAAAATTTTGGACTTCACATCTCGTATATATCATATGAAGGGTAGTTTGAGTTTTTCTAATCACACGACAAAAGACTTGATTGAAATTTACTTATTTGAGAAAGAGGTTTTTTCGAACAGTAGTGAAATACAACAACAAAAATTTATTTTATATATTATTTTTAATTAATTGAATTTTTGGCTGACCATACTGCTGTTTCGAGTATTGCCAAATACCCATCATCAGTGGTCTTGGAAATAATTCTTGTATTTAATTATTCGTAAATAATTATTTTTTGAGACTGCAAGTACCAGGAATCGAACTCGGGTCCTGCCAAATGTGAAGCTCAGAATCAGCGCACTTTAACCAACTGATCCAAACTGATAATTAAAATTATTTAGAAAATATGCTCTCCAAATAAAGTAAAAATAACAATATGATAATATATTTCAATATAATTATCTTGCAAGATATATAGAAAAGAGAAAAGAGTGGAACGCAGTAGGCTTTGACGAAAGTTGTGTCAGATGGAAAACAGTTGAAGAAACATAAACTATAACATTATAAAATGAAATTAACCTAAAACTAATAACAATTGAGTGTACAATTTTAGAATTAACTTAGCTCTTCTTATACTTGTATATGTACTTGCTTTACCTAATAATACTATACTATGTAATATGAGATATTACAATGGTGTAAATTTAAAAGTGATTCTTTCGACTAATAATAGTCGAAAATAGTAAAAAGTATATAGAAGGTAGGTTGAGGGAGTTTAAATATTGAGAGAGATGCAGTGCATTAAGAAAAAGTTAATATTTAATAAATACATTTGTAAAACGCGAGTAGTAAAAAGAACATATCTTGTTAAGAGACTACTTACTATAATAATTTGAATGTTCTATTGTTACTTTATATCAGTCATTTAGACCGTTTACGGTCATTAATATATATGGTATATAATGAGTGTTAAATAAAGGTTTTAGTATTATAAAAAAGTAGCAGTTGTAGTTTTTTTGAGAAATTAAAAAGAGTATTTTTATATTTATATAAGGCTACTCTGCTGTAAGTAGTCGTAATAAGAAGGCTGAGAGCAATCGTCTCATAGAAATCTGTAAATGTATGGAAGGATAATTTTGCATCTATATATGGCATCCAAATAATGATGATCAGAATATTTTTATGTCATCCTATTTATGAAACAGTTTTAGTGAGTTGTTGTTAATGATTAAAACTATTGACATAAATAAATATTCAGTAATAATTATTAAAAAAGTAATGGAATACATGACTACTGATTTGTGTTGATAATTATACTCGTAATTAATTAAAAATGATCTTCCAGTTTTTTTTAATTATTTCAATTTAATAAAATAAATTAAAAGTTCACTTGACTATTTTATTAACATTAAAATAGAAGATATATTTCAGCTAGTTTCGTACTTTTTAGAGAGGTAACAATATATTTCAATATTTCACTTGTTAAGTACATTAGAAATTTTGAGTTAGTCAAGACAATTTGTCAGTATATAGTCAGTATTCACAGAAATGATGCTTTTTCAGTCAAGATCCCAGCGGTGCTTATATCTACGTTTGTAGGGAATTTTATTTTTGTATTTCTGAATTAGATCGTCATAGTTCGAACGCCTATTACGTTTCTTGTGACACAAAGCAGTACTAGGTTGGTAACCATTAGAGAAGGAATCACTTGAATCACTTTCAGAAGAATCATTTTCAGAACAAGCATTTTGAGATACTGAGTGTTTTCCACTTTTCTTATTATCAACACTAAAAAGAAATGTCCCATATGGTAAAGGCGAATTAGTTTCTATAACATATTTGTAACCATCGCTCATTTCTTTTTTCTTTTGTGGTAAAATCACAATAGCTTTACGTTGTTGTTCTTTTATTTTGACTTCTTTCTTTCGTTTATCAGGTATTGAGCTATTGCAAGATTCATTATCAGTATGCATTTCTTTTTTAAGCCGTCTAATTTTCTTTCTAGCTTTTCCCTTTTGTCTTGCTGGTAGCCCTGATAATTTCATTCTATACTTTTTTCCAACTTTATTACGTTTGAGACATTTCTTATTTTGTCTATGTTTTAGCTTTTCAATTCCTATACGTTCATGAAGACGACCATCGATATCTACATAACTTTTATCAGAAAATGAATTTTTGTTAGTGTTAACTATAGTTAAAGATTGTTGCATTAGTTTCTTCACCTCCTTTTGTTTTTTTAAAAATGCACGTATATTAGCATTAGTAGAATTGAGCATGCATGCTTTTTTCCGAATTTTAACCAGTTTTGATAATCTCTTTTTACCCACTTTAGCTATTTTATTATACATAAGAGATTTCTTCTTTGGCTTACGTTGAAACTTTACAGCGGTTATTGTATCATGCCTACTAGAATCGGTTTCGCATTTACTGTTCCTATTTGAGTTTTCTGTACGCCTCTGTGTAGTTGATGACTGTTCCATGAGTTTCTTCACCTCTTTTTGTTTTTCCAAAAACGCACGTATATTAGCATTAGTAGAACTAAGTATGTAGGGTTTTCTCTGATGAGGGGCCACTTTATTGCGTTGGAGACATTTCTTTTTTTGTTTGGGTTGTAATTTTACATTGGCAAGATAACCAGCACTATTAGAATCAGTGTCCACTTTATCCTTATCTGCTTCAAAATTTTCTGTATTAGCCAGTGCAATCGATGAATTTGGCATTAGTTTCATCACATGTTCTTGTTTTTGAAAGAATGTATGTACAGGAGTGCAAGTGGACTTACTGGATTTCCACTGAAGAGGAGCCTTCTTTAAGCCTTTCTTACGATGTGTATTACTAGCCTTTAATAAGAAAGAATTTTTATTACACTTTTTTGTGAAGTATTTATTCCTGCAGTTGTACTGATACTTACATTGTCTGAATTTTTAATTTCACCGAAGTTCAGTGTGGTTTGATTTCCTGGCATACCAAAATATTGCATGCTGTTATTTGGATCAATCACTCCACCACATGTTGGACAAATTTGTGTTCCCGTAACGTTGTTAGGCTGATCTTGCCCATTTTTTTTCATGTTTATTTCCGCCATTATTTTTTGTTATCAAAATTATCTACAACCGTAAAAAAATAAAATTTTTTTTATATGAGATAAACTTTCATTTTATTTATGAGTATAATTTTTTATTTTATTTTTTTTAAAAATCGAAAACAACTAGATTAAATTTTTACTAATCTACAAGTTGATAACTGCTATGCACTTTACTAGTAATAAATTATTTCTTAGATTTCAAAGTAATGGCGATTTCGATTGGTAAATCAGGATTCAATCTAGATTTATTCTCGATCTGTCAAATTTTGTTGCTAAATCGAACATTTTTAGAGTGATCTAACATTTTTGTAGTAGTGCTAGTAGAGATTTATACTTTCCATCAAATTTCTTGTCAAAATTATCTACAAACGTAAAAAAATAAAATTTTTTTTATATGAGATAAACTCATTTTATTTATGAGTATAATTTTTTATTTTATTTTTTTTAAAAATCGAAAACAACTAGATTAAATTTTTACTAATCTACAAGCTGATAACTGCAATGCACTTTACTAGTAATAAATTATTTCTTAGACTTCAAAGTAATGGCGGTTTCGATTGGTAAATCAGGATTCAATCTAGATTTATTCTCGATCTGTCAAATTTTGTTGCTAAATCGAACATTTTTAGAGTGATCTAACATTTTTGTAGTAGTGCTAGTAGAGATTTATACTTTCCATCAAATTTCTTGTCAAAATTATCTACAAACGTAAAAAAATAAAATTTTTTTTATATGAGATAAACTCATTTTATTTATGAGTATAATTTTTTATTTTATTTTTTTTAAAAATCGAAAACAACTAGATTAAATTTTTACTAATCTACAAGCTGATAACTGCAATGCACTTTACTAGTAATAAATTATTTCTTAGATTTCAAAGTAATGGCGGTTTCGATTGGTAAATCAGGATTCAATCTAGATTTATTCTCGATCTGTCAAATTTTGTTTCTAAATCGAACATTTTTAGAGTGATCTAACATTTTTGTAGTAGTGCTAGTAGGGATTTATACTTTCCATGAACTCATATGTATATCGAATCAAATCACACTTTGTCTATTAAATCATGTAAAACAGCTGTTATTTTCAAGGTAATCTTGCTACTCTGGCAAAGTATCTAAAATGTTATAAATAAATTTCGAGTATTATACTTCTGGCCCTAGATTCAGCGATCGAAAATAAATCTATACTATAAGTGTATTAAAGGAGTATCTTGATTAAAAAAATAATCCAGATATACTAATCGAAAAAGCCATCACTAATATAATTAAATAAAATAAGTTCATCGACTTTTTTAGAGTTCTTTTGACATTACTTAAATTCCAATTTTACAAAGTTTTATGTCAGTGTTGAAATCTTTAGTCTACAACAGAACCAACTTTGATTGGTGTGGATCAAATCCAGGTGGTTCGTATTTGACCATTTGATTATATATTCCATATCTTCGATTAGGTATTGTTTTAGATTTGTCGTCACGTCGCACAGTGTGCCAAAACAAAAATTAGCTGATCAAAATTCGAAATTTTCTGAACCAGTAGAGATATTGAAATGAAATTT
>NC_051848.1:100183679-100190806 GCF_002237135.1 Teleopsis dalmanni
ATATTTTATAAGTAAATAAGGTATTTATATATATATATATATATTGTCAAAATGAAGTGTTTGACTTTCTTCAGTAGTTCTCACTTTGTTCTCACTGCAATATACACATTTCATTCAATCTGGTTCACTGTTGATATTGATTGGAATTGGTAACTCTGGTTATATTGTCTTTCTTCCAATATTACTGATGAAATTTCTTCAACGTCATATAAATTATCACCTATCCTCCGTCACTCCATTTATTATATGTACTTGTGTTGATGAAAGGCATCATGACGTTAAATACACTGCTGCTGCTGCAATGGTTCTAGTGTTAATAAATTTAAATTGACTTTAAGTAATATATTCTCTTTCGTTTAATTTTATTGTTGTTTATTTAAGCATACCAAGCGAATATATTTTTTAATATGTTGTTGTATATTTTTTTCTTTTTAAATTGAATAAATAAATATTTACGAAATTGCAATTCTTTCAGTTTTGTATTATTGAGTTTTGGTGCTTTTCTATCTATCTGGTCTGGTGCATGCGCTCTAAAACGTCGATTCCACATATCGAAATGTCAAATTTTTATCTGTGTTTTTTGTATTTTGTTTATATACATTAATTTTATTTTTTAGATTGTTTTTGGTATTTTTTTTTATTTACTTTTTTCACAATTTTGTCTTATACCATCTCTGCGTTTTATCGCAATAATTGCTTCGCTGTTTAAAAATTGTTTTATATACAAATAATTTTATACTGCATGTTCAGAAAAAATTACGTAACTTTTGGTTGTGTAGCCGGAGACTTCAACAATTTCGAAATTGTATCTACATGTGATTAAACAAAAAAATATTAACATAAATTGTTTATATAGCCAGTTGATTTGGGTTAGTAATGTTTAATAGTTTTTAGCGTTTATTAAGATTTTAAAGAAATAACTTCGGATGCCGAAGTAAAAATACTGGGAGGAAAACAATCTGAAAACAACACAAACAATCGAAATCAATAATATTTTATGTATTTTGTTTTGCTAAAATTTGATATTACGATTTTCATATTCAATCTCTCCAGGAATCTGCTTTCAAATTTATTTCATTTATATAAAATATTTAAAACTTGAAAAATACATTTTTTAAATTACAAAAATATTTAAATTACTTTGACAGTTAATTCAATCAAAAATTATAATTATATATTACATTAATATCATAACTTAAAACTAATAATTATATATTTTTTTCTCTTTTACAGTTGTTTTATTTTTGGAAAGTAATTGAAAGTGAGAAAAGTATTGAAGTTGTGTTAAGAAGAAGTTGAGTCCACTTGCGGTCCATCAAAAACAAAAAACAAAAAAAAAAAAGAAAACAAATAAAGCGAAGGAAACAGGGAATAATAATACAAGAACTTACCATTATACATAATTACAATATTAGTAATGTTATTTAATGTGATGGCTTATAATGCTGTTAGTTATTGTTACGATACATCGGATTTTTCTTATAGATTAAGGCCCCACGATTTTGTGGGCCCGCCAGAACTTCTGTTACTAATAGTTAAGTAAAGCTGAATAACAAGTTCAAAGTAAAAGTAATAAATAAAAACCTTTAAAAAAAAATCTTTGCAAAAAAAAAAAAAATTAAAACTCATTTATAATTAAATTCGCTTTGAAGCAGCATTGTAGTCCTTATGTTGCAATCAGGCATAATCGTTGTTGAAAAACCTCCATCAATAGCAACTCAACAGCAAAAGCAAAAACCAAATCACGAAATTCAATATGTCGAATATTACGAGCCAACTGATCCGCCTCTTCAGCATCATCATGCAATCGTTCTGGATAATGTAAGTGTAACCCATACGCCTAATAAAAATCAGTTTAATATTAATAAGCCAACTATGTCGCAGAATTTTGCATTACCACACAATCAATCCACACAAAATAATCATCAACGAATAACTCAAATGTTACAATTAAGCGAACAACCTAATGCTGCTACAACATCTAATATTATAGTACCAACAGCGGATTTTGCATCAAATCAAATTTTTAAAATAGTGAGTACAGATGGTGCAGGTGGTATAGAGAGTCGGCAAATGTTTATAGATGCATCAACGAATTCTAAAATGTTGCTTGGTAATATAACGATGTTGCCAAAGCAAGTAGGAAATGCCACAAATGCAAATAATATCAGCGTATTGCCAACTCCACAAAATAATCAGCAACCGCAAACTATAAATTTTGTAGGTACGAAAAATATACCATACATTAGCGGAGGAAATACAGCTCAATTGAATGGTAAAAAATTTCCTACGAAAAATGCAAATGTCAAGAATCAAATACAAACGACAGGTACATTTGTCCAGCAAACACCGCAGCATGTGGTGCATAAGGTAAATGTGCCAACGAAAGTGATTTCACGTATGCCGACCATTGTACAACAAGCCACAAATAACACCAATCACAATATCACACAACAACCATCAACAAATCATCCGTATGTGGTATCTCAGTCACACAAATATGTAACTGCTAGCAGCAGTAATATACCAAAGATTGGTAATATTATAAAGAAGAATGTAAATAAAAGTTGTCAGAATAAAATATCCGCTAATAATACACAGCAACAAGGCACTGTAAAAACGTTTATAGCTCAGCAAGCCTATCAATACCATCCAAATAACAATAATAAAATCACTAAAACTAAATTACTTAAACAATTAGGCAATACCACTGGTGGCGGAGTCTCAATTGCAACATTGCCACTGCAGCAGAGTTTTGGTACCTATACGATAAACTCAAATAAATTAAATAGCAGTAATCAAAATAATGCGACAACTAAAGTTACTAAAATGACTAACAACAAATTTATAATGCAAAATCAGCCGCAACATGTTGCTACATTACCGCAGGGTACGCAACTACAACATAAAACTATGCAGGCTACACAGCCACAAAGTAATATTGTTGTACAACAGCAAATACTTCCAAATTCGATAGTTGGTGGCAATAGTAATTCAAGCGCTTCCAATAGTAACATTAAGTATGTTAATTCACAAGGTGCTGTTATACAACAACATCAAACACATCCTAGCTCACAGCATAGTCAAAAATATCGCCAACAGTTTCTGGAGACGCCTGTCTGTATACAACGTGAAAATAATACAGTGACGAATAATGCATCTTCTGCAATCAGTAACTATCAGACAGAACTCGATATGACCGATGAGATGTCTGCGCGCATTCTACAAAGTATGGCCCAAAAACATTTTAATAAGCAACAAGCACAACATCATCAGCAAAAACTCAAAGTATTGCCATCGCAGTCACAACCCCATTATATAATACAGAACTCGCCGGGCAGTACAAATATTGTCTTGTCTCCGAACGATTTTTCTACTTATAATTCCCAACAACAAAATTCTTACATGCCTATCTCTGCGAAGACATTAATAACAAATGTTGCTAGCAATTCAGCGCCGTCAATTTCCTTATCAAATGCAAACGCAGAAAAAAATCACAGTACCTCTGTCAATAGATCACAATCACTAGAACGGAAACAACTTGATACGAATTCTGCGAAAAGGGCAACTGAGTTCATCAAAAACAGGTAAGAAAGGAGAATTTTTTCTTATAATTATCACAATTTAAGTAGAGATGAGATAGTCTCAGTTATTGATGAGTTTTAATGAGAAAGTAACTTTAAATTAATCGACAATATAAACTAATTTTGATAAGAAATAATACACTTATTTTCTAGGGCAGTAGTACCCAAGCTTTTTTTTAACCAATGAGATCACTATGATATTTTTCTCTTTATAAGGGACCACAAAGTTTAAGAATCTGCATATTTTTCTTTGTGCTCAAAACTCCAGCTTCTGTTGCTTTGTCTGGATATCGCATCATTGTACAATATACTGAGAGCATGACTTTGTAACCATGATTTGGTTATGCGGGCATAACAGTGACAAAGCTCCAGTTTGAGCACAATAAATAAATATACAAGATTAATAAGATTATTTTAATATGCTTTAAGCATTATTGGTATAATATATAATGAATTGTATAAGTGCATAGGTACATTATATAGGCTCTAAAATAGGTGTATAGTTACATGGAAATTTTTTGTGTTTTCTAATAAGTGAGGACTCAGTGAACAAACTACAAGCTATGTATCTATATGTGTAAAATTTGATTCACGGAACATTGTTAACCAACTTGCGGACTATCAGTTGGCAACCAATGTTCCCAATGCATTTAACTGCAAACTGTGTGTGCACTTTAAGGATCTACTCAATGTTTCATTTTAATTTCATCATGTGTGCCTACAAACAGTAACAGTAAATCTTCGAACACCAATCGTGTCCATTAGTTTTCACGAAGCTCTTTATACTCGAGCCAAAGATCCCAACTACAAGCATAATCAAATAATACTCAAAGCAATAATATATTTCTTTATGAGTAAGAAACTTTCTTGCGGCTCCAGCGACTACCAGCAAAATCAAGAAAGCCCATAGCAGACAAATTAAGTTTTTGCTGTTTTATAGGTAGAAAGTAAATTATATATTATAGATGCTGAATTGAATTATTGATAATATTAAAAAACTTTAATAAAACTAGCCCACCTTGGTTAACATAATCTCCATTGCCGCTGATATCTGAGTAAATTGTTTTAATAAAAAATTGTTGGAGAAAAATTTAGATGTAAATTTTTAAAGACCTAATTTTGAATTGCTTCTTTGGGGCGTTGGCCTCAAAAAGTTAGGTAACAATACTTTAGAGTCTGTATAATTTAATTTGAAGAAACTAAGGATTAAAACTAAAAAGAGACAAATTAAAACATTTTAAATATAATTTAGTAAAAATATTTTTAGAAGTTTTGTATATATGTACATTATTTTAGTTTTTCATGGATAATTATTTAATTTTTTTACTATATTACTGTTAATATGTATGTCCTTTTAAAGCCAATAATTTTGTATCCTAAATGATAAAGTAGTATTAGTATTAGTAGTATTATAAAATATTTTTTAAGAATTTTATTTTCATCTTCTTTATTCTATTTTTTTTTTAGCAACGCCAGTTCGCCTGTCTATCGAAACAATAATAATTTTAATGGATTAAGCGTTGGGGCTCTACCAACAACAGAATCAGTTGCTTTTATACAGTCAATTAAGCAGAATACTGATACCACTCTTATATCGACTAATAGTTACAGTGCTAATACTACAGCAAACTTATCTCAGGATGACGATATTATTGGTGAAGAAGTAAGACCATTGCCCATTACAGATGATGTAAAATTACATTGTTTACATGCGGTGTGGCTTGATCATACCTATGCAAATGCAGCGCCGACACGTTTAACAACGGAAGCTGTGAACAATAATGCTAATAGCAGTACATTACATAAAACTGTTAGCAATAGTGGACATATAGAAGCACAACCAAGCTCATCATTGGTTGCTAATCCAGTATCAAATAATTGGACATTGGGAGGAATCAGTGCTACATCTGCAAATAACGCACCTAGTGATATTACAGTAATAACTGTACCCAATTCTCTAACGTCGACTTCAAGCGGAACGCCATCAGTATATTCATTATATGGACAACAGAGTAAGTAAAATCTTAGTTTTTTAGTTTTTTTTATTTTTTTGCGTTTTTTTTTTTTTTTTGTAATAAAAATGTTAATTTAAAAAAACTATTTGTTAAAACAGTAACGAGGCAGCCTCAAGACGATGACGCACATTCAGCTATAAGTAATGGTTCACGAGTTGCAACTGGTGATATAGACCCTGGAGAAGAAACAGAGACGGCGCCAGAAGCTGAAGCGGAAGATGACTCTTTAACTCGTTGTATATGTGATTTGACCCATGATGATGGTTACATGATTTGTTGTGATAAGTGCTCGTAAGTATAACAAATATCATTTAAATATATTTGTAAATATTGTATGCGTTTTTATTATAGAAATTATTTTTTTAAATGAACTATTTTTAATTACAGTGCATGGCAACATGTGGATTGCATGGGTATTGAAAGACATAATATTCCTGAAGAATATTTGTGTGAAATATGTCAACCAAGGCCTGTAGATAAAGTACGTGCTCGTCAAATACAATTAATGATACGCAAAGAGCAAGCACTTTCCATGCAATCGGGCGTATCTACTTTAGTAGATGCTGCAGGTGTTATTGCTGCTTCAAAAATGCATTTTAATGAGAATATAAATAGACCTGGTGCTAATATATCACAGAAGGATACCTTGCAAAATAGTAAGAATAGTGGAGTGTTAAAAAAGGGTAAGGTTCTTAAGAAAACAAAGGAGACTGGCGTTAAAAAACTCAAAAGAGATAAAAATGGTGAAGTATTTTCTAGTGGCAAAAATATTCGCAAAGAAGCAAAGAAAAATACCAAACGCAAGTCCAAAACAACAGAAAATAGTGCACATCCAGTTAAACAATCCAATCATATGAGTAATTTAATAGAGCATTATGAACATGCCATGACGAACCACTACTCTCAACAGTTGAGAGCGCGAATTTATTCCTTGACAAAAGTTCCAAGTATAATGCAGGCCATAAATATGAAGAGCAATGAGTTGTTGAAAGACTATCGAAATTTCGAAAGTAAAGCTACAATAGTACCATTTGCTGGTGGTAAGATATTGATAAGTAATCAAGACATAAAATCTAATTCGCCAATTGTTGAGTTGCTGGGAAAATGTATGCTTCAAGAGCAATTTATAAGTCAAAACAGTCATGCATATATAAATGATCCACCCGTAACAACTAATCCACTGAATAAGGTGCATAAAACTCCTGGTCCGTTTGTATTTTTTTATCACCTACCAAATGTAGAAGATCATACAATTGAAGGATCAACGTTAACTCAATTGCAAGGCCAAAAAATCTGTATTGACTGCAGAACTTATGGCAATGAAGCTAGATTTGTGAGGCGATCTTGTCGTCCTAATGCTAAAGTACAACATATTGTTGAAAAAAATGCTGTTCATTTGTTTATTGTAGCAACTACTGACATACGGGCAAGTACAGAAATAACTATAACTCATGAGCCACATGATTTACTAGCATTGGAAACCCCGAAATCTAGTAATATTTCTGTGATTTCAACAAGTACGCCTTGT
>NC_051848.1:100190906-100203482 GCF_002237135.1 Teleopsis dalmanni
AAAATCAACAATAACTTGAACTTCTTTACAAAACTGATTTGCTTCAGTTAACTTTGATTGAAACCCTTTTAACTTTATGCCGTTTAAACAATTTGAAAGGACTTCAACATTTTTCTGCTTTTAGTGCGTCAAAGTACTTAAATTGTTCTTGATTAGCAGACCGTAAGCGATAAAAGGCGGCTTTAAACAAATTTTAATTTTTAATAGGCATAATTGCACTGAGCTTCACCAAAAACAAACAAAAAAAAACAGAAAAATAAAATATTTTAATAAAATTGTGAAAATTAGAAAATTATCGAAGTATATAGACGTAAGTAACAATTTTTTGTTTTTGTGATTTATTAAAGATTTGTTGAAGATTTATTTTATTGATTTTAGTAACAACAAGCTCCACTTATTGTGTATATTATTGATAATTATATAGTGCTAAAGTTTACCAATAAACAGCATTATTATTAACTATTCAATTATTAAAACTATTATTTTTTTTGTTTGTAAAAGCTATTAGGTGTACCGGTATGAAGTGAGCGTAACGATACAAATGTTCCGACAGGGAACATTTGCTGTGAACGAGCCTCTATTTTTTGTTGTTTGTTTGCTATGACATGTGTGAAATATATTTAGTATACATCAAGTCATTGAACAGACAACATCATATTTTTTCATCGTGTTAAAAATGTCGAATTTTGTACCAGAAAGTGATGATTTCCGGAAAGCATTAATGTTTTGTTTTCATTTGAAGAAAAGTGGTGCAGAGTCGCATCGAGTGCTTGTCGAGGCATATGGTGGTCATGCTCTATCAGAAGCAACATGCAAAAGATGGTTTCAACGGTTCAGAAATAATGATTTTGATGTGAGAAATGAAGAACGTGGAAGACCGCCAAAAAAGTTTGAAGACGCCGAATTGCAAACGATATTGGATGGAGATGACACTTTGCGTCAAAAGCAAATGGCAGAAATGTTAAATGTTGCACAACAAACAATTTCTGACCGTTTAAAAGCTATGGAAAAGATCGAAAAGTGTGGAAAATGGGTGCCACATGAATTGAATGAAAGACAGATGGAAAACCGAAAAACCACTTGTGAAATTTTGCTTCAAAGACACGAAAGAAAATCGGTTTTGCATCGGATTGTTGCTGGCGATGAAAAATGGATTTATTTTAAGAATTCTAAACGGAAAAAATCATGGGTTAATCCGGGACAACCATCAACATCGACTGCAAAACCAGATCGATTCGGCAAGAAGACAATGCTGTGTGTTTGGTGGGACCAGAAAGGTGTGGTGTACCACGAGCTCTTAAAACCTGGTGAAACCGTCAAATCTGGTCGCTATGAACAACAAATGATAAATTTTAACCATGCATTGATGGAGAAACGACCAGAATGGGCCAGAAGACACGGCAAGGTAATTCTGGTCCATGACAATGCACCTGCACACAAAGCAAAACGGGTTCAGGATGCAATCAAAACATTTGGCTGGGAGCTGCTACCCCACCCGCCGTATTCACCAGACTTGGCTTCTTCCGACTACCATTTGTTTTCATCGATGAGACACGCATTGGCTGAGCAGCACTTTGATTCCTACGAGGAGGTCGAAAAGTGGGTGTCTGGTTGGTTTGGTGTTTGAGCTAGTACACTTGCGCACTTTTGCTCTTTGTTAACTCAAGGTATCTTCAAAACCCCTATTTACGCCTTGACTGGTTTATTGTTTATCACTTCATCAGACTAACCAATAATTGACCTCAGATCTGCATACGTCCCGGAGGAGCCTGTAACCATTCTGAGGTTCGATAACGCGGTGTAGGTAAGTCTGTCAGTTTTCGCAAATAATTTCAGGGCTCTATCCTTTATGTATTTTTTGATCGGAGGTCCTGAGGATGTCATTCGTCCTAATGTACACGGTACCTTGAAAAGTCTTCTCAGAGCCTGGCTCTGAGTACACTACCAAAATGTATACTAATAAATAAAACTATACTATTAGTTAACGCTATAATAGTAAATCAAACTGTACTAGTAATTGAAACTATACTATACTAGTACTAATATACTAATGGTTAAAACTACACAAGTAGTTTACACTCTATGAGTTGTTAAAATTATTCTAGTAGTGTTATGTAGGTCTGTATCTTCGAGAACATATTGAATAAAAAAATAGAAAAGAAATTTACGGTTTTACCTTGGACGTCCTGCACCGGTATTCTTAATAAGGTGAGCGTGCACCATTTTCTGAATATGATCTCCTTCCCCCAAATCACAAATTATGTTAATTCACATACCCAAATGAGAATAGAAAGCTTTTTCTTCTTTTGACGTTGTTTGTTTTGGTTTACAAGATCGCGGTGAAAGCCCTGTATACATTCCCAGCTTACAAGTTCTAGCGTTATCAATAGGGCAAAACAAATAAAATTAGGAGTTTTCTGTTGTTATTCGGAATGTAGAAAAATCAAAACAAACGTTAATAACTATTGAAGGGGAAAGGCTTTCTAGGCAGCAAAAGGAAACTGTATTAACTGATATTCCTTTTGGAAAACGGAAAACGTGTGGGCCACGGGAGGTATAAAAAGGGAAGTTCGCTGTTGATGGAGGTTTTCTTCCACTTTATTTGAATTTAATTGCTATGTTTTTCTCTTCTGAAGTCTCGAAGTTATAAGATATTTTTTTTTAAAAGAATAACTAAGAAGAAAGTTGAAGTATACAGCAAAGTGTTAAAGTTTAAAAAATTAAATTTAAATTGAAGCGCAAGACTTGATCCAATAGAATATTAAAGCTGTGAAAAATTAATTGTTGAAAATTTAAATAAAACTCATAATAGAAAGAAAGAAAGATAAAGAAATTTAATAAAAATATTAGATATTTAAAATAGACATTATATAATCAAGATAAGAAGTAAATCATGATACAAAATACGAAGTTGCGATAAATTATATCCTGAATAAAAATTAAAAGTTTATCTACCAGTAAATTACGGTGTATGCAACGGTGGAGGCAACTGAAGGTCTAATGGATGTGACGGTGAAACAGCGGACGATACGGTATCAGTTGCGGTAAACACAACAGTACAGCTAACAACGGTACTCCCAGCCTTATACCACCTCTAGGGGTAACAGTGACCACAGCTGCAGACTGTAACGCTAAAGTATGTAATAATATTTAAGAATTTTATATATATATGCCTAAACCTTATTTAGTAATAGATCTACTTAATAATAATTTTTTTTGTCACAAAAAAAGAAAATGTATATGTAAATTTGAAACACGAACTGATGATATAAAAAAAAATCTAGAATAAATGTAAAAGGATGTATTATGTAGATATTGATGAACTATATTCATAGCAATTCTGAATTCTCCGAGGGAACAAGTCTCCCTATTCCCAAGCTATTCCCAAGAACAGAACTTCCTTATTCTGAATTGCTTGGGAGACAGCAGTCTTGGGAACAACAAATTTGTTTTGTTAAATTTTGGCAACCATGGCACTTTTTAATGACGAAAAGTGCGGAAATGCCCAAATCAAAGTAAAGATTTGCGTATCATATATTGATTTAAAGAAATCAACATATATAAGCAATAAATATAATGAATATTTTATAAGTAAATAATAGAAAATTTTTATTTTAATTATTTATTTTATTATCTAAATATACATTAAGACCGAAAAGTTTTCGGAAATTCTCATTTAAAATTCGCGCGCTGTATATTTTTCGATATTTTAAGTTTATGTAGTTTAGCAGCAATTAAGGACAATTACTATGCCAAAAATAAGCGCGATCTGTCAGACAGTTCGTTTACGGCAGCTGTTGAAACACATTCACCTCAGTAAGTGCGTTGCGAAAAAACAATGGAAAAAAAAATATGAACAAAGAGTTTGCATCAAATTTTGTGTTTCGAACGAAATTTCGTGTGCAGAATCGTTGCGAAATGCTACAAAAGGCTTATGGGGAATCAGTTTTATCGAAAACTCAAGTTTATGAGTGGTACAAAAGCCTTTCAGGACGGGTCGTACGACCGTCGAAGACATTTCGCAACGCACTACTGAGGTGAACTGGTTTCAACAGCTGCCGTAAACGAACTGTCTGACAGATCGCGCTCATTTTTGGCATAGTAATTAAGGAAAGTGCTGCCAAACTACATAAACTTAAAATATCGAAAAATATACAGCGCGCGAATTTTAAATGAGAATTTCCGAAAACTTTTCAGTCTTAATGTATAATTTATTATTTTCTTATGTACAATAAAACAAAGTAAAATATCTTATTTATTAATTGAAATTATTAATGTTTGAACTAAAATTTGATTTCCTCTCCAAACCGCGTATTTATTTTTATAATTAGGATAGAAATGTCCTTAAATTAATAAACTGTAATAATAGTTCATGATTGTGCAGATGTTATAATAAAAAAGAAGATAAAAGAAGTCTTACCTGCGCATAATTGCAAAAGTTTATTTTAACCTATTCTAGATATCCCATTCACTTCAGAATTCGGGTTTCTTGCATTATCTATCGGTTTAAATGACAACAGTTAATGCTAATTGAATTTGTGGAAAAAAACCCTAGTGGATAAAATAAATAAATAAAAATTTGAATATATTAAATTTGTTATAATATTTTTATTATAATAATAATTTTAATAAAATATATTATTAAATAAAAATTTAGTTGTGTTAAATTTATTATAATAATTTTATTAAAATATGTTCGAAAAACTAATCAACCCTTGTGGATAAAATATTTAAATAAAAATTAGAAAATATTAAATTTATTATAATAATAATCTATTAAAATATATTCAAAAATCTGATAATTTTCAGTTACTTTCATATTAAATTAAACTATATTTAATACTCTTTTAATTTGTCTCCCAAACAATTTGCTTGGGAAAGAATTTGTGCAAAATTGGGAAAAACTGGAACTTTTCCTTGCGATTCAAAATAGGAGTGATTATGCTACTGATATTGATTACTAATATTTAATTAAAATAATAAACACTTATTTTGTTTGTTGTACATAAACCACTATGTTGTTGAATAACAATTATTTTTTTTTCATATTTACGATTTGTATATTTGTTTGATTGTATTACATGCTCAGTATATCTACATATATATAAATATCCACAATTGTCACCGGTATTCGTTTCTGACTTCAGGGACCAGGGAAAAGCTTTCGAACTTTCTAGTGAGCGGACGTCTTTTTAAGCCGGTCTCGGAAAAATTTGAATCTCAGTATAAAAACAAGTAAAGAACAATCACTTTTAAAAGAATTACTTTTGTTATTAATACAAAAATAAAAAACAGAACATTCTCGGACAAAAAACATTTCCTAAAAGTTAAAAGTGCATAAAATATTAATTTGAAAATAGCGCGCGCTTTTTCGATTTTTGTTGATTTTTGCACAACTTTAATATTAAAAAAAACTCAAATAGCTGACAGAGACAGCAAATTATTTTCTAAAGCTCAAAATAAAAAAAGTGAGCAAGCATTCAAACAAAATATCAGTGCGGTTTTGTGAATATATAAACAAAACAAAAAAGTGCTGATAGAGACAGCTAGTATTTTATTACAAGCGTGTTCCACAAAAGCTGTAATTGGAAGCCCGCAATTCATCACAACACAACATCAAAACCAACATACGTGCTAACATTGGATTTTGGAATTTAAAGATATTATTTTATTAATTATTATTATTTTTTTTATTATTATTATTATTATTATTATTCTTAGTATTATTATTATTGTTTTTTTCTCTTTTTGTTTTTATTTATATGTTAAAACTTGAACTCACAAATTTCATGTCTCGAGAAAGTGTGCATGTAATGCTTTGCTCAGAAACACATCTAACTAACAAAAATTTCTTTTCTATTCCTAGTTATTTATTCTATAAAACCAATCACCCAGATGGCAAAGCACATAGTGGTACAGGTATTTTGATACGAAGGCGTCTAAAACACAATTTTCTAGGTACATATGCTCATAATTATATGCAAGCCACATCAATATGCCTTAAGCACACAGGAAAAAATTCAACTTTATCGACAGTTTACTGCCCTCCTCGCTTCAACATTACTGAGACCCAACTTACGGATCACTTTTTAACTCTAGGTGAAAGATTTCTTGCGGTGGGAGACAACGCCATGCACACGTATTGGGGTTCACGACTCTGTAATCCAAAAGGAAAACAGCTCTACAATTCTATTTTAAATAGAAAAAATGCACTAGACGTAATCTCTCCTGGGCAGCCAACATATTGGCCTGCTGATAACAATAAAATACCAGACCTAATAGACTTCGCCGTAACCAAAGGCATAAACAAAAATTTTATCTCAACATACACTAGCTGCGATTTGTCTTCTGACCATTCTCGAGTTACATTTTGCTTACTTGATGGTCCTCAGTTATATGACTGTTCCTATAGCCTTACAAGTCCTAGAACAAACACACATACACACAAATTACAAGATAAAGTGTAAGTCTCATATTGAGGACGCAACCTCGGTTTTAAACTCAATTCTGATTTCAGCAGCAGAAAACTCCACCCCTAAAGGCAATAAAATTTACAGATTCAATAGAGTACTTACAAATAGTGACATAGAGAATTTAGTTTTACAAAAACGTAGGTTAAGGCGTGAATGGCAAAAATCTAGGTCCCCTTTAGCACAAAACTTATTTAAGGAAGCCCAAAGGAGACTTAGATCTGCATTAAGCAAGGAAGTCAAAGTCAGACAATATAACTATATTTAAAACCTATGTCCAAATGGCAAAAACCATTCATCTTTGTGGAATGTTAGCAAAGGTATATATTCTCCCATAGACTCTGATTCTCCAATAAGAAACTCTCTTGGAAACTGGGCGCGAAGTGATGAAGAAAAATCTAACGTTTTTGCTGATTATCTAAAAGAGGCGTTCCAATCAAATCCTGCAACAGGACATTATGACTTTCCTACTCAGCATCTACATGCACCATCTATTGACATGCATATAACGGCCAATGATTTTGTGCAAATAATCACAAAGAAGTTCGATTGCAAAAAGACACCGGGATATGATAATATCTCACCCAACATGATGAAAAAATTTACCCCTTTAGGCTATAAATTTTATCACAAGAATTTTTAATGCTATAATTAAATTTGGCTTTTATCCAACAGAGTGGAAAACATCCATGATTATTATGATTCATAAATCAGGTAAAGACCCCACGCTTGCCTCTTTATACAGGCCAATAAGCTTACTGCCATGCCTTTCTAAACTCTTTGAAAGAGCACTGCTTTTAAATTTAAAATCGTTCCTTGACGTTCAAAACTTAATACCGTCCCACCAGTTTGATTTTAGGAAAAAACATGGAACTATTGAGCAAGTGAATCGTATAACGAATGAAATAAGACACGCATTTGAGCTCAGAGAATATTGTTCCGCGGTATTCCTCGATGTTAAACAAGCATTTGATAAAGTATGGCATAATGGACTCATATATAAGATACGCTATTCATTACCGGCAAATGTCCACTCAGTTCTAGAATCGTATCTGCATAATAGAAGCTTTAAAGTGAAATGCAAATCATATACTTCTAATAATTTCCCAATAGAAGCTGGCGTTCCACAAGGAAGTGTTCTTCGCCCTATATTGTATGTACTTTACACATCTGATATCCCAATAAGTAGTTCAGTTATCACCACAACGTTTGCCGATGATACGGCAATTTTATGGCGAAACAGAAACACTGTGTTAGCTTCAAACCAACTTCAATCTCACTTATATCGGATGGAGAAATGGTTGTCAAAATGGCGAATTAAAATTAACGAAGTAAAATGTAGACACGTCATTTTTACCTTAAATCAGAGTACATCTCCAACAATTTTACTAAACAACATTCCCATACCACAAGCAGATAATATAACGTACTTAGGTATCCACCTAGACAGACGACTAATTTGGCGCAAACATATTGAAGCCAAAAAAATTCAGATGAAGCTCCAATCCTCTAAGTTGCATTGGCTCATTAATAGCAGATCTTCCCTGTGCCTAGAGTATAAAGTACTGTTGTATAACAGCATCATAAAACCAATATGGACTTATGGTATTCAGCTATTTGGCAATGCTAGTACTTCAAATATTGAAATTATCCAAAGAGCTCAGTCAAAAATACTAAGAATTATCACTGGTGTCCCATGGTATATTAGGAATGAAAGTATACACCGAGATCTACAAATTCCCCTAGTTAAAGCTGAATTTGACAATATAAGAAAAAAATACAATAAAAGGCTGACAGAGCATGTTAATCCCTTAGCAACTTTTATCCATTACTTCCCGCCTAAAAAGAGCTGATCGTCCAGCCATTAATTAATATTCAACAGCTTGAAGTAAAAACCGCACCTTTCTTTTTAGTAATCTGTTAAAGTTGAACCACTTTCTTAAGAAACCACCTAACATTCACTCCAATGAAATTTAACCCATTAATCTAAGTGAGGTTCGTGATATAAGGTTTACTTATTTTATTTTATTTTATACAATGTATAGTTAAAATAAAAATTTGTAACATTATGTAATTAGTTATAAGATTTTACAACTTATTGTTAGTCTCATTTTAAGAGAAGATGCAATAAATAAATGTATGTTTTACAAAAAAAAAAAAAAAAATTTATCTATTTAATTATTAAAATGTAAAGTATAATATTTGACATATTTTCATTTTCATTTTTTACATCTTCATTTTTCTTCTTTATATTAATTTAATTTAAGTTTACTTATATTTATATATTTCATTGAACTTAATATCAATTTATTTAAATAGTAGTTAAATTAAGTAAATCTTATAGCACACCTGCTATTTGCATGTATAATCACGTATGCAAATGAGCAATCAAAATCTAGAGAGAAGACATACGATAAGCATTCCAAGTAAACGTAATGCTTTTCTGGTAATAGACGCAGCAAATACGTTGCCTCTGAAACCTACACTAACTGTTAAAAGCCTGTCAAATATTGCACCTTCAGCAGCTTCGAGTGCATTTTCCGACTTAGTGAGTCCAAAATATAAAATAAAGGTCCAAACAGACACGGAACGTTATGTAGATATGAAACGAAAATCTAGTCCTCAAAAAAGCGATCCAAAAGGTGCTAAAATAACTAAAACTATTAAAGATAGTGTATCTACAAGCATTCTTTCTGGCAATAGATTTGCTGAATTAGCTGAAACTACAGAGGAAGCTAATCACCCTATTACCAAAAATTGTAAACCGCCTCCAATCCACCTGAGTGAACGCAGCTCAAATAACCTAGTTACGGTCCTTGCACGTCTGATTGCAAATAATACATTTCATACTGTTCCCATGACTAGGGGCAATATACACGAAACCAAAATCCAAATCGACACTGAACACAATTTTAGGGTCATAACCAAATATTTCGAAGACAGCAAAAAAATTACTACACATACCAACTGAAGAGTAGTAAAGACCCTGTTGTCGTCACTAAAGGTATTGAGTCAGATGTAGAACCCATTGAGATAACAAATACCCTAAGCGAAAAAGGCTTTAGCGCTAGAGCAGTTATAAACATTGTTAACAAAGATAAAATCCCACAATCTATGTTCAAAGTTGGACTTCACCCGGAAGCTGCTAAACTTAAAAAAATGAGAGCCATCCCATTTACAACCTACAGTATTTACTTTACCGAATTAGCGTTGAGGAGCCCCACAAAAGAAATGGGCCGGTGCAATACACAAACTGCCAAGAGTATGGCCATACCAAGTCATATTGCACTCTTCGTACAGTGTGCGTAGCTTGTGATGAGCTTCATAGTTCCGAATGCCATGAAAGCATTAAAGGATACCAACTCCAAAAAATGTAGCACTTGCAGTGGAAATCACACTGCAAACTACAGAAGCTGTCCTATTTATAAAGAACTGAAGCACAGGTTAGCTCTGCAGAAAGAAGCGTTGCGTAATCCTACAAGAAGCAACCCTATTAAATTAGTTGAAGTACCTCAACCTTTAACTTCTAGGCCTGTTACACAAGGTGTTTCATATGCTAATGTCGTTAAATCTGACAAGCAACAAGCCCCTCCAGTTCAAAGTAATAGTTTGGAAATGATGATCTCCACTCTCACCCAAAGCTTAACTCAATTCATGTCAATCATGCAAACTACTCTTAACGAGATAGTTAAAATGCAAAGCCAATTAATGCAAATGTTTTTGTCTAATAAATAAATACTTTAAAAATTTGTACATGGAATGCAAACGTTTTAAGCCATCATAAACTTGAACTCACAAATTTTATGTTCCGAGAAAGTGGGGATGTAATACCTCGGTCAGAAACACATCTAACAAACAAAAATTTCTTTTCTATTCCTGGTTATTTATTCTATAAAACCAATCACCCAGATGGCAAAGCACATGGTGGTACAGGTATTTTAATACGAAGGCGTCTAAAACACAATTTTCTAGGTGCATATGCTCATAACTATATGCAAGCAACATCAATATGCCTTAAGTACAAAGGAAAAAATTTAACTTTATCAGCAGTTTACTGCCCCCCTCGCTTCAACATTACTAAGCTCCAATTTACGGATTACTTCTTAACTCTAGGTGAAAGATTATCTGCGGCGGGAGACTACAACGCTAAGCACACGTATTGGGGTTCACGACTCTGTAATTCAAAAGGAAAACACCTCCACAATTCCATTCTAAATAGAAAAAATGCATTAGACGTAATTTCTCCTGGGCAGTTAACATATTGGTCTGCTGATAACAATAAAATACCAGACCTAATAGACTTCGCCGTGACCAAAGGCATAAGCAAAAATTTTACCTCAACATACACTAGCTGCGATTTGTTTTCTGTCCATTTCCCAGTCACATTTTGCTTACTTGATGGTCCTCAGTTATACGACTGTTCCTATAGCCTTACAAGTCCTAGAACAAACTGGGTCAAATATAAAAAGTACATTAATTCACACATTGACACAAATTACAAGATAACGTGTAAGTCTCATATTGAGGATGCAACCTCGGTTTTGAACTCAATTCTGATTTCAGCAGAAGAAAACTCCACCACTAAAGACAATAAAATATACAGATTCAATAAAATACTTACAAATAATGACATAGAGAATTTAATTTTACAAAAACGTAGATTAAGGCGTGAATGGAAAAAATCTAGGTCCCCTTTGGCAAAAAACTTATTTAAGGAATCCCAAAGGAGACTTAGATCTGCATTAAGTAATTAAACCAAAATCAGGCAATATAATCATATTCAAAACCTATGTTCAAATGACAAAAACCATTCATCCTTGTGGAATGCTAGCAAAGGTATAAATTCCCCCATAGAATCCGATTCTCCAATAAGTAACATAACTCTCTCGGAAACTGGACGTGAAATGATGAAGAAAAATCTACCGTTTTTGCTGATTACCTAAAAGAGGTGTTACAACCAAATCCTGCAACAGGACATTATGACTTTCCCACTCAAGATCCACCAGTACCATCTATTGACATGAATATCACGGCCAATGATCTTGTCCAAATAATCACAAATAAGTCAGATTGCAAAAAGGTACCGGGATATGATAATATCTCACCCATCATGATAAAAAACTAACCCCTTTTGGCTATAAATTTTATCACAAGACTTTTTAATGCTATTATTAAATTTGGTTTTTACCCAACAGAGTAGAAAACAATCATGATTATTATGATTCATAAAATAGGTAAAGATCCCACACTTGCCTCTTCATACAGACCAATAAGCTTACTGCCATGCCTTTCTAAGCTCTTTGAAAGAGCACTGCTTTTAAAGCTAAAACCGTTCCTTAACATTCAAAACTTAATACCCTCCCACCAGTTTGGTTTTAGGGAAAAACATGGAACCATTGAGCAAGTGAATAGTATAACGAATGAAATAAGAAACGCATTTTAGCTCAGACAATATTGTTCCGCGGTATACCTTGATGTTAAACAATCATTTGATAAAGTATGGCATAATGGACTCATATATAAGATACGCTGTTCATTACCTGCATATATCCACTCAGTTTTAGAATCATATCTGCATAATAGAAGCTTAAAAGTGAAATGTAAATCATATACTTCTAATAATTTCCCAACAAAAGCTGGCGTTCCACAAGGAAGTGTTCCTAGCCCTATTTTGTATGTACTTTACACATCTGATATCCCGATAAGTAGTTCAGTTGTCACCACAACGTTTGCCGATGATACGGCAATTTTATGCCGAAACAAAAACGCTGAGTTAACTTTAAACCAACTTCAATCTCACTTATTTCGGGTTGAGAATTGGTTGTCAAAATGGGCGAATTAAAATTAACGAACTAAAATGTAGACACGTCATTTTCACCTTAAATCGGAGTACATCTCCAACAATTTTACTAAACAACATTCCCATACCACAAGCAGATAATATAACGTACTTAGGTATCCACCTAGACAGACGACTAACTTGGCGCAAACATATTGAAGCCAAAAAAATTCAGATGAAGCTTCAAGCCTCTAAGTTGCATTGGCTCATTAATAGAAGATCTTCCCTGTGCCTAGAGTATAAAGTACTCTTGTATAACAGCATCAT
>NC_051848.1:100203582-100207645 GCF_002237135.1 Teleopsis dalmanni
CGATGTGATGATACGGAACAACAAATTTATATAAGTAAAATTAAGTACTTACGGTGCCAATAACACAAGATTTTTTTTAAAAAATTATTAAATTTAAAATAACTATAAATTTATAAAAATTAAAATTTTTAATTTTAAAATTATTGTTTATTATTTTTATAAATTATAATTTTTTTTTTATCTGAAACGCGCAACGATTATATTTCACTATGTATTATATTGAACTAAAGCTTCCTTAACAGTAAACAGAGAGTAGCTGTTTAATTTTGGAAACTCTGCCCACTTCGATCGAAACTAAGAGAAATTGCTTTATGAACTCCATTTTTTATAACATTTTTCCCACACGCATTATATAAGTGCGATTACACCACACTTATTCCACTTTCACGCTCTTCATGCTGCCACATAATTTTTGTTCAATTATTTACTGTGCTAGTTTTTATTTAGGCAGATATATAAATACTCGTTAATAAATTTAAATATACATCACATATAATTAAATTGTGTATTATTAAATTAAATAGGTGTAATTAACAATAACGTATAATTACACAAAATATTGTTCTGAATTTAATTGTGTATGTAACGCAATTATTTATGCAAAGATTGTAAAGATTGAACATTGTTTTGGACTTCTGAAGGTACGCTTCGGTAGTCTTAAGGAGTTAAGAATCCGTATTCAGAATGATACGAACCATAATTTTTGTTCAAATTAGTTCCTTGTTTGTGTCATATTGCACAACATTTTGCGATGTGATGATACGGAACAACAAATTTATATAAGTAAAATTAAGTACTTACGGTGCCAAGTACTTAAGCCGGTCTTGGTGAACTTTAAATTGCAGTTTAAAACAAGTAGATAAAGTATATAACACGTATTTTTATGATAATTGTTTTGTTGTTGACGCAAAAACACGGATATTATTTAAAACAAACAAAAAAGTAACTACATAAAACATTAAATTGAGAAAAGTGCGCGTTATTTCAATTTTCGTTGACTTTCTCTTTGCTAAACTATAAAAATACTCAAACTATAAAAATACTCAAAATACTTTTTATAAATTATAATTTTTTTTTTAACTGAATCGCGCAACGATTATATTTCACTATGTATTATATTGAACTAAAGCTTCCTTAACAGTAAACAGAGAGTAGCTGTTTAATTTTGGAAACTCTGCCCACTTCGATCGAAACTAAGAGAAATTGCTTTATGAACTCCATTTTTTATAACATTTTTGCCACACGCATTATATAAGTGCGATTACACCACACTTATTCCACTTTCACGCTCTTCATGCTGCCACATAATTTTTTTTCAGTTATTTACTGTGCAAGTTTTTATTTAGGCAGATATATAAATACTCGTTAATAAATTTAAATATACATCACATATAATTAAATTATGTATTATTAAATTAAATAGGTGTAATTAACAATAACGTATAATTACGCAAAATATTGTTCTGAATTTAATTGTGTATGTAACGCAATTATTTATGCAAAGATTGTAATAGAACTTTGAACATTGTTTTGGACTTCTGCAAGGTACGCTTCGGTAGTCTTAAGGAGTTAAGAATCCGTATTCAGAATGATACGAATCATAATTTTTGTTCAAATTAGTTCCTTGTTTGTGTCATATTGCACAACATTTTGCGATGTGATGATACGGAACAACAAATTTATATAAGTAAAATTAAGAACTTACGGTGCCAATAACACAAGATTTTTTTTTAAAAAATTATTAAATTTAAAATAACTATAAATTTATAAAAATTAAAATTTTTAATTTTAAAATTATTGTTTATTATTTTTATAAATTATAATTTTTTTTTTATCTGAAACGCGCAACGATTATATTTCACTATGTATTATATTGAACTAAAGATTCCTTAACAGTAAACAGAGAGTAGCTGTTTAATTTTGGAAACTCTGCCCACTTCGATCGAAACTAAGAGAAATTGCTTTATGAACTCCATTTTTTATAACATTTTTGCCACACGCATTATATAAGTGCGATTACACCACACTTATTCCACTTTCACGCTCTTCATGCTGCCATATAATTTTTTTTCAGTTATTTACTGTGCAAGTTTTTATTTAGGCAGATATATAAATACTCGTTAATAAATTTAAATATACATCACATATAATTAAATTATGTATTATTAAATTAAATAGGTGTAATTAACAATAACGTATAATTACACAAAATATTGTTCTGAATTTAATTGTGTATGTAACGCAATTATTTATGCAAAGATTGTAAAGATTGAACATTGTTTTGGACTTCTGAAGGTACGCTTCGGTAGTCTTAAGGAGTTAAGAATCCGTATTCAGAATGATACGAATCATAATTTTTGTTCAAATTAGTTCCTTGTTTGTGTCATATTGCACAACATTTTGCGATGTGATGATACGGAACAACAAATTTATATAAGTAAAATTAAGTACTTACGGTGCCAATAACACAAAATTTGATATTTTTTTAAAAAAATTATTAAATTTATATTATTATTATTATGATAATTATGATAATTTTTTTGCGCGCAACGATTATATTTCACTATGTATTATATTGAACTAAAGCTTCCTTAACAGTAAACAGAGAGTAGCTGTTTAATTTTGGAAACTCTGCCCACTTCGATCGAAACTAAGAGAAATTGCTTTATGAACTCCATTTTTTATAACATTTTTGCCACACGCATTATATAAGTGCGATTACACCACACTTATTCCACTTTCACGCTCTTCATGCTGCCACATAATTTTTTTTCAATTATTTATGCAAAGATTGTAAGGATTGAACATTGTTTTGGACTTCTGAAGGTACGCTTCGGTAGTCTTAAGGAGTTAAGAATCCGTATTCAGAATGATACGAATCATAATTTTTGTTCAAATTAGTTCCTTGTTTGTGTCATATTGCACAACATTTTGCGATGTGATGATACGGAACAACAAATTTATATAAGTAAAATTAAGTACTTACGGTGCCAATAACACAAAATTTGATATTTTTTTAAAAAAATTATTAAATTTATATTATTATTATTATGATAATTATGATAATTTTTTTGCGCGCAACGATTATATTTCACTATGTATTATATTGAACTAAAGCTTCCTTAACAGTAAACAGAGAGTAGCTGTTTAATTTTGGAAACTCTGCCCACTTCGATCGAAACTAAGAGAAATTGCTTTATGAACTCCATTTTTTATAACATTTTTGCCAAACGCATTATATAAGTGCGATTACACCACACTTATTCCACTTTCACGCTCTTCATGCTGCCACATAATTTTTGTTCAATTATTTACTGTGCTAGTTTTTATTTAGGCAGATATATAAATACTCGTTAATAAATTTAAATATACATCACATATAATTAAATTGTGTATTATTAAATTAAATAGGTGTAATTAACAATAACGTATAATTACGCAAAATATTGTTCTGAATTTAATTGTGTATGTAACGCAATTATTTATACAAAGATTGTAAAGATTGAACATTGTTTTGGACTTCTGAAGGTACGCTTCGGTAGTCTTAAGGAGTTAAGAATCCGTATTCAGAATGATACGAATCATAATTTTTGTTCAAATTAGTTCCTTGTTTGTGTCATATTGCACAACATTTTGCGATGTGATGATACGGAACAACAAATTTATATAAGTAAAATTAAGTACTTACGGTGCCAATAACACATGATTTTTTTTTAAAAAATTATTAAATTTAAAATAACTATAAATTTATAAAAATTAAAATTTTTAATTTTAAAATTATTGTTTATTATTTTTATAAATTATAATTTTTTTTTATCTGAAACGCGCAACGATTATATTTCACTATGTATTATATTGAACTAAAGCTTCCTTAACAGTAAACAGAGAGTAGCTGTTTAATTTTGGAAACTCTGCCCACTTCGATCGAAACTAAGAGAAATTGCTTTATGAACTCCATTTTTTATAACATTTTTGCCACACGCATTATATAAGCGCGATTACACCACACTTATTCCACTTTCACGCTCTTCATGCTGCCACATAATTTTTTTTCAATTATTTA
>NC_051848.1:100207745-100216935 GCF_002237135.1 Teleopsis dalmanni
TATTAAATAAAGGATCAAAATATTTATTTATTCACAACTATAACAAATGTATTTTATTTTAAAATAATAATAATATTGACCCAAAACTCCACAAAAAAAATTTCAAATAAATTTATTATTTAGTTTTCAAATTTTTAAGAAAATAGCTTAATTATATCTTAACGAAAAGTCATTTCTAAACATTAAATAATGACAAATTTCAGAGATCTGTAAAAAACTAAATCCATTAATCTATTGACTAATTTCAATACTCGTAAAAGTTTTTATTCAAAAGTAATAAATACTTTCCAGAAGAAAAATGTTTCATTTGTTATAAAAATTGTTACAGGATTTACAGCCGATTTCTTTAACGGCAGAAAAACTTTAAGCTTAGTTGGCCTGACTTCAATATGTGAATATAATATAACTTATAATCTGTCCAAAACTTAGAACTCATAAAAGACTCATCGTACTCTATTTATCAGTGAATCGGCTGGATATTTTTAAAAGTTGTTTTTAAAAAAATTACTCCTTTTGAATAGGTATGACTTAGAATTACAAAAACTAGGAGAGATGTTAAGGGATTAATTAAACTTCATTCTATTCCTTTAAAAACAGGAACAGGAACAGAAATAGAAATGGCATTTGTTATTATGTGTACAAAGTTATGGTAATGTAATAGTTGACCCAGTACTGTTTTCCAAAAGAGGTAAATATAGTTTAGAAAAGACAATTACTGACAAGCACTGAATTGGTAGTAGCATTGGTAGTGTTTTTCAGGCTAATTAGTGAACATTTTTTTTGTTGTTAAAGAATAAAAATTAAGAAAAAGAAATCACAATTTAATTTCACATTAGTTTTTATTTTTTTAATCCATATTTCGACTTTAGTCTAAAGCCAACATCAGGAAACTGAACAATATATTAAAATACTAATCAATATATCAATGGTGTACAAAAACATAAATGTATACATATATACATCCATTTATTATTCTATTTATTATATTTATTGAAATATTAAATAAAGGATCAAAATATTTATTTATTCACAACTATAACAAATGTATTTTATTTTAAAATAATAATAATATTGACCCAAAAGTCCACAAAAAACTTTCAAATAAATTTATTATTTATTTTTCAAATTTTTAAGAAAATAACTTAATTATATCTTAACGAAAAGTCATTTCTAAAGATTAAATAATGACAAATTTCAGAGATCTGTAAAAAACTAAATCTATTAATCTATTGACTAATTTCAATACTCGTAAAAGTTTTTATTCAAAAGTAATAAATACTTTCCAGAAGAAAAATGTTTCATTTGTTATAAAAATTGTTACAGGATTTACAGCCGATTTCTTTAATGGCAGAAAAACTTTAAGCTTAGTTGGCCTGACTTCAATATGTGAATATATTATTACTTTTAATCTGTCCAAAACTTAGAACTCATAAAAGACTCATCGTACTCTATTTATCAGTGAATCGGCTGGATATTTTTAAAAGTTGTTTTTAAAAAAATTACTCCTTTTGAATAGGAATGACTTAGAATTACAAAAACTAGGAAAGATGTTAAGGGATTAATTAAACTTCATTCTATTCCTTTAAAAACAGGAACAGGAACAGAAATAGAAATGGCATTTGTTATTATGTGTACAAAGTTATGGTAATGTAATAGTTGACCCAGTACTGTTTTCCAAAAGAGGTAAATATAGTTTAGAAAAGACAATTACTGACAAGCTCTGAATTATTGGTAGTGTTTTTCAGGCTAATTGGTGAACATTTTTTTTGTTGTTAAAGAATAAAAATTAAGAAAAAGAAATCACAATTTAATTTCACATTAGTTTTTATTTTTTTAATCCATATTTCGACTTTAGTCTAAAGCCAACATCAGGAAACTGAACAATATATTAAAATACTAATCAACATACTAATACGCAATGGTGTACAAAAACATAAATGTATACATATATACATCCATTTATTATTCTATTTATTATATTTATTGAAATATTAAATAAAGGATCAAAATATTTATTTATTCACAACTATAACAAATGTATTTTATTTTAAAATAATAATAATATTGACCCAAAAGTCCACAAAAAAACTTTCAAATAAATTTATTATTTAGTTTTCAAATTTTTAAGAAAATAACTTAATTATATCTTAACGAAAAGTCATTTCTAAAGATTAAATAATGACAAATTTCAGAGATCTGTGAAAAACTAAATCTATTAATCTATTGACTAATTTCAATACTCGTAAAAGTTTTTATTCAAAAGTAATAAATACTTTCCAGAAGAAAAATGTTTCATTTGTTATAAAAATTGTTACAGGAGCCGATTTCTTTAATGGCAGAAAAACTTGAAGCTTAGTTGGCCTGACTTCAATATGTGAATATATTATTACTTTTAATCTGTCCAAAAGTTAGAACTCATAAAAGACTCATCGTACTCTATTTATCAGTGAATCGGCTGGATATTTTTAAAAGTTGTTTCTAAAAAAATTACTCCTTTTGAATAGGAATGACTTAGAATTACAAAAACTAGGAAAGATGTTAAGGGATTAATTAAACTTCATTCTATTCCTTTAAAAACAGGAACAGGAACAGAAATAGAAATGGCATTTGTTATTATGTGTACAAAGTTATGGTAATGTAATAGTTGACCCAATACTGTTTTCCAAAAGAGGTAAATATAGTTTAGAAATGACAATTACTGACAAGGTCTGAATTATTGGTAGTGTTTTTCAGACTAATTGGTGAACATTTTTTTTGTTGTTAAAGAATAAAAATTAAGAAAAAGAAATCACAATTTCATTTCACATTAGTTTTTATTTTTTTAATCCATATTTCGACTTTAGTCTAAAGCCAACATCAGGAAACTGAACAATATATTAAAATACTAATCAACATACTAATACGCAATGGTGTACAAAAACATAAATGTATACATATATACATTCATTTATTATTCTATTTATTATATTTATTGAAATATTAAATAAAAGATCAAAATATTTATTTATTCACAACTATAACAAATGTATTTTATTTTAAAATAATAATAATATTGACCCAAAAGTCCACAAAAAAACTTTCAAATAAATTTATTATTTAGTTTTCAAATTTTTAAGAAAATAACTTAATTATATCTTAACGAAAAGTCATTTCTAAAGATTAAATAATAACAAATTTCAGAGATCTGTAAAAAACTAAATCTATTAATCTATTGACTAATTTCAATACTCGTAAAAGTTTTTATTCAAAAGTAATAAATACTTTCCAGAAGAAAAATGTTTCATTTGTTATAAAAATTGTTACAGGAGCCGATTTCTTTAATGGAAGAAAAACTTGAAGCTTACTTCAATATGTGAATATAATATAACTTATAATCTGTCCAAAACTTAGAACTCATAAAAGACTCATCGTACTCTATTTATCAGTGAATAGGCTGGATATTTTTAAAGTTGTTTTTAAAAAAATTACTCCTTTTGAATAGGTATGACTTAGATTTACAAAAACTAGGAAAGATGTTAAAGGATTAATTAAACTTCATTCTATTCCTTTAAAAACAGGAACAGGAACAGAAATAGAAATGGCATTTGTTATTATGTGTACAAAGTTATGGTAATGTAATAGTTGACCCAGTACTGTTTTCCAAAAGAGGTAAATATAGTTTAAAAAAGACAATTACTGACAAGCTTTGAATTATTGGTAGTGTTTTTCAGGCTAATTGGTGAACATTTTTTTTGTTGTTAAAGAATAAAAATTAAGAAAAAGAAATCATAATTTAATTTCACATTAGTTTTTATTTTTTTAATCCATATTTCGACTTTAGTCTAAAGCCAATATCAGGAAACTGAACAATATATTAAAATACTAATCAACATACTAATACGCAATGGTATACAAAAACATAAATGTATACATATATAAATCCATTTATTATTCTATTTATTATATTTATTGAAATATTAAATAAATGATCAAAATATTTATTTATTCACAACTATAACAAATGTATTTTATTTTAAAATAATAATAATATTGACCCAAAAGTCCACAAAAAAACTTTCAAATAAATTTATTATTTAGTTTTCAAATTTTTAAGAAAATAGCTTAATTATATCTTAACGAAAAGTCATTTCTAAACATTAAATAATGACAAATTTCAGAGATCTGTAAAAAACTAAATCTATTAATCTATTGACTAATTTCAATACTCGTAAAAGTTTTTATTCAAAGTAATAAATACTTTCCAGAAGAAAAATGTTTCATTTGTTATAAAAATTGTTACAGGATTTACAGCCGATTTCTTTAATGGCAGAAAAACTTTAAGCTTAGTTGGCCTGACTTCAATATGTGAATATATTATTACTTTTAATCTGTCCAAAACTTAGAACTCATAAAAGACTCATCGTACTCTATTTATCAGTGAATCGGCTGGATATTTTTAAAAGTTGTTTCTAAAAAAATTACTCCTTTTGAATAGGTATGACTTAGAATTACAAAAACTAGGAAAGATGTTAAGGGATTAATTAAACTTCATTCTATTCTTTCAAAAACAGGAACAGAAATAGAAATGGCATTTGTTATTATGTGTACAAAGTTATGGTAATGTAATAGTTGACCCAGTACTGTTTTCCAAAAGAGGTAAATATAGTTTAGAAAAGACAATTACTGACAAGGTCTGAATTATTGGTAGTGTTTTTCAGACTAATTGGTGAACATTTTTTTGTTGTTAAAGAATAAAAATTAAGAAAAAGAAATCACAATTTCATTTCACATTAGTTTTTATTTTTTTAATCCATATTTCGACTTTAGTCTAAAGCCAACATCAGGAAACTGAACAATATATTAAAATACTAATCAACATACTAGTACGCAATGGTGTACAAAAACATAAATGTATACATATATACATCCATTTATTATTCTATTTATTATATTTATTGAAATATTAAATAAAGGATCAAAATATTTATTTATTCACAACTATAACAAAGGTATTTTATTTTAAAATAATAATAATATTGACCCAAAAGTCCACAAAAAACTTTCAAATAAATTTATTATTTATTTTTCAAATTTTTAAGAAAATAACTTAATTATATCTTAACGAAAAGTCATTTCTAAACATTAAATAATGACAAATTTCAGAGATCTGTAAAAAACTAAATCTATTAATCTATTGACTAATTTCAATATCCGTAAAAGTTTTTATTCAAAAGTAATAAATACTTTCCAGAAGAAAAATGTTTCATTTGTTATAAAAATTGTTACAGGAGCCGATTTCTTTAATGGCAGAAAAACTTTAAGCTTAGTTGGCCTGACTTCAATATGTGAATATATTATAACTTATAATCTGTCCAAAACTTAGAACTCATAAAAGACTCATCGTACTCTATTTATCAGTGAATCGGCTGGATATTTTTAAAAGTTGTTTCTAAAAAAATTACTCCTTTTGAATAGGTATGACTTAGAATTACAAAAACTAGGAAAGATGTTAAGGGATTAATTAAACTTCATTCTATTTTTTTAAAAACAGGAACAGAAATAGAAATGGCATTTGTTATTATGTGTACTAAGTTATGGTAATGTAATAATTGACCCAGAACTATTTTCCAAAAGAGGTAAATATAGTTTAGAAAAGACAATTACTGACAAGGTCTGAATTATTGGTAGTGTTTTTCAGACTAATTGGTGAACATTTTTTTTGTTGTTAAAGAATAAAAATTAAGAAAAAGAAATCACAATTTCATTTCACATTAGTTTTTATTTTTTTAATCCATATTTCGACTTTAGTCTAAAGCCAACATCAGGAAACTGAACAATATATTAAAATACTAATCAACATACTAATACGCAATGGTGTACAAAAACATAAATGTATACCATTTATTATCCTATTTATTATATTTATTGAAATATTAAATAAAGAATCAAAATATTTATTTATTCACAACTATAACAAATGTATTTTATTTTAAAATAATAATAATATTGACCCAAAAGTCCACAAAAAAACTTTCAAATAAATTTATTATTTAGTTTTCAAATTTTTAAGAAAATAACTTAATTATATCTTAACGAAAAGTCATTTCTAAACATTAAATAATGACAAATTTCAGAGATCTGTGAAAAACTAAATCTATTAATCTATTGACTAATTTTAATACTCGTAAAAGTTTTTATTCAAAAGTAATAAATACTTTCCAGAAGAAAAATGTTTCATTTGTTATAAAAATTGTTACAGGAGCCGATTTCTTTAATGGAAGAAAAACTTGAAGCTTACTTCAATATGTGAATATAATATAACTTATAATCTGTCCAAAACTTAGAACTCATAAAAGACTCATCGTACTCTATTTATCAGTGAATCGGCTGGATATTTTTAAAAGTTGTTTCTAAAAAAATTACTTCTTTTGAATAGGTATGACTTAGAATTACAAAAACTAGGAAAGATGTTAAAGGATTAATTAAACTTCATTCTATTCCTTTAAAAACAGGAACAGGAACAGAAATAGAAATGGCATTTGTTATTATGTGTACAAAGTTATGGTAATGTAATAATTGACCCAGAACTATTTTCCAAAAGAGGTAAATATAATTTAGAAATGACAATTACTGACAAGCTCTGAGTTATTGGTAGTGTTTTTCAGGCTAATTGGTGAACATTTTTTTTGTTGTTAAAGAATAAAAATTAAGAAAAAGAAATCACAATTTAATTTCACATTAGTTTTTATTTTTTTAATCCATATTTCGACTTTAGTCTAAAGCCAACATCAGGAAACTGAACAATATATTAAAATACTAATCAACATACTAATACGCAATGGTGTACAAAAACATAAATGTATACATATATACATCCATTTATTATTCTATTTATTATATTTATTGAAATATTAAATAAAGGATCAAAATATTTATTTATTCACAACTATAACAAATGTATTTTATTTTAAAATAATAATAATATTGACCCAAAAGTCCACAAAAAACTTTCAAATAAATTTATTATTTAGTTTTCAAATTTTTAAGAAAATAACTTAATTATATCTTAACGAAAAGTCATTTCTAAACATTAAATAATGACAAATTTCAGAGATCTGTAAAAAACTAAATCTATTAATCTATTGACTAATTTCAATACTCGTAAAAGTTTTTATTCAAAGTAATAAATACTTTCCAGAAGAAAAATGTTTCATTTGTTATAAAAATTGTTACAGGATTTACAGCCGATTTCTTTAATGGCAGAAAAACTTTAAGCTTAGTTGGCCTGACTTCAATATGTGAATATATTATTACTTTTAATCTGTCCAAAACTTAGAACTCATAAAAGTCTCATCGTACTTTATTTATCAGTGAATAGGCTGGATATTTTTAAAAGTTGTTTCTAAAAAAATTACTTCTTTTGAATAGGTATGACTTAGAATTACAAAAACTAGGAAAGATGTTAAAGGATTAATTAAACATCATTCTATTCCTTTAAAAACAGGAACAGGAACAGAAATAGAAATGGCATTTGTTATTATGTGTACAAAGTTATGGTAATGTAATAATTGACCCAGAACTATTTTCCAAAAGAGGTAAATATAATTTAGAAATGACAATTACTGACAAGCTCTGAGTTATTGGTAGTGTTTTTCAGGCTAATTGGTGAACATTTTTTTTGTTGTTAAAGAATAAAAATTAAGAAAAAGAAATCACAATTTAATTTCACATTAGTTTTTATTTGTTTAATCCATATTTCGACTTTAGTCTAAAGCCAACATCAGGAAACTGAACAATATATTAAAATACTAATCAACATACTAATACGCAATGGTGTACAAAAACATAAATGTATACCATTTATTATCCTATTTATTATATTTATTGAAATATTAAATAAAGAATCAAAATATTTATTTATTCACAACTATAACAAATGTATTTTATTTTAAAATAATAATAATATTGACCCAAAAGTCCACAAAAAAACTTTCAAATAAATTTATTATTTAGTTTTCAAATTTTTAAGAAAATAGCTTAATTATATCTTAACGAAAAGTCATTTCTAAACATTAAATAATGACAAATTTCAGAGATCTGTGAAAAACTAAATCTATTAATCCATTGACTAATTTCAATACTCGTAAAAGTTTTTATTCAAAAGTAATAAATACTTTCCAGAAGAAAAATGTTTCATTTGTTATAAAAATTGTTACAAGATTTACAGCCGATTTCTTTAATGGCAGAAAAACTTTAAGCTTAGTTGGCCTGACTTCAATATGTGAATATATTATAACTTATAATCTGTCCAAAACTTAGAACTCATAAAAGACTCATCGTACTCTATTTATCAGTGAATCGGCTGGATATTTTTAAAAGTTGTTTCTAAAAAAATTACTCCTTTTGAATAGGTATGACTTAGAATTACAAAAACTAGGAAAGATGTTAAGGGATTAATTAAACTTCATTCTATTCCTTTAAAAACAGGAACAGGAACAGAAATAGAAATGGCATTTGTTATTATGTGTACAAAGTTATGGTAATGTAATAGTTGACCCAGTACTGTTTTCCAAAAGAGGTAAATATAGTTTAGAAAAGACAATTACTGACAAGGTCTGAATTATTGGTAGTGTTTTTCAGACTAATTGGTGAACATTTTTTTGTTGTTAAAGAATAAAAATTAAGAAAAAGAAATCACAATTTCATTTCACATTAGTTTTTATTTTTTTAATCCATATTTCGACTTTAGTCTAAAGCCAACATCAGGAAACTGAACAATATATTAAAATACTAATCAACATACTAATACGCAATGGTGTACAAAAACATAAATGTATACATATATACATCCATTTATTATTCTATTTATTATATTTATTGAAATATTAAATAAAGGATCAAAATATTTATTTATTCACAACTATAACAAATGTATTTTATTTTAAAATAATAATAATATTGACTCAAAAGTCCACAAAAAAACTTTCAAATAAATTTATTATTTAGTTTTCAAATTTTTAAGAAAATAAATTAATTATATCTTAACGAAAAGTCATTTCTAAAGATTAAATAATGACAAATTTCAGAGATCTGTAAAAAACTAAATCTATTAATCTATTGACTAATTTCAATATTCGTAAAAGTTTTTATTCAAAAGTAATAAATACTTTCCAGAAGAAAAATGTTTCATTTGTTATAAAAATTGTTACAG
>NC_051848.1:100217035-100227254 GCF_002237135.1 Teleopsis dalmanni
CAAATCAAATAGACAAACTTTTTCGTATTCTACTTCTGGTTACCTTATTCTCTATAATCTGTTATTCGATTGCTTGTAATCATTCTACATGATCGCAGTTGATCAATATCTCCGTGTTTTAGCTTCTTAAACGCGGAGATATTAGTCCTGTCAGCAACACACACTTTTTGATCTTCAGTATGTTTAATTCTTTGAAGTAGTTAAAACCACGTTTGATAGATATGTTCAATATATATGTTTTTTTTCTTAATATCATAATAAATTAGTCAGACAACAATTTATGTCAGCATCTGGAGTCGCCCATCTAGCCAACACTAGGGTGCTTAGTATGACCACCAACGTAGAACACAAAAATTTATTTAAAACCTTTTGACTCAAATGACGCATAGAAGCAAATAAAGTATTTAGTCGACGAGCGTTTATAGAAAGTGGAGAAGGTGTATGCCATGAATAAGAATAAAAAGCTTAATATTTTATTATCACTTCTTCTTCAAAACTTCTTATCTATCTTATTGGAGACCGCGAGACACGGTGTGTTCCAGAAGACTTCCATTATCTTCATGTGTACCTTTATGTTGCTTTCTCTAAATTGGTGTATATTGAGTAGCCTTAAGGACACACAGGTTGCCGTTTTCCTGGCCGCAAGGAAAGGAGGATGGAGTCCTGTAATTATTCCTTGGGTTACTGTGTGGCATATTCTAACCGCCCCGATAATACTCAAGCAAGCTGTTTTATGAATTTTATTCAAGAACATTCGAGTTTTCTCTTGGTCTGCCTTTGGTCACCATGCTAATGAAGCATAGGTGATCATTGGCATTATAAAAGGTTTGTAGGACCCAGCCTTTTATAAGAGTGTGCACCTCTCAAGGCTTTGTTTGTAATGTACGATAAGTGTGCATTCCGATATAGGCTTTTATTAAGGATGACCCCTAGATACTTCATCTCCTTGGAACATCTCCTTCCCATATTAAACGTTTTGCTGTAATTTATTGAAAGACATCCGGTCGGTAATGGTAGAGTCAAATTTGCCTCTGTTCTTGGAAAAACTATATCTTCAACAAAATAAAAAAAAACCAACTTTTCATTTCAGAGGTTCATATACGACTAATTTATTCTTGAGTTATGTATGTACAAAATATATATTATGAAGTATTAACAATATTACTTCGGGCATACTTTTAAAGAATTTTTTTCTCTTTAGCTACGCATATAATTTACATCTTATCTATTATCTCTTTCCAAGGTATATTGTGGGCGTCATTCTATGAAAGACATAAGAGTCTAAAACCTCTGATATTATGAAATCCAATATAGTTATTTAATAGCAATGTATTTAAATTCACTCCTTTCACAATTCGTCTCAAAAACAATAACTCAACTTTTATTTAAAAATGATTACATATATTTATATTTGATTTATTTACAATATGACTACAGAGTTCATAAAGATATGATATTAAAATGAATTAACTTAAAAAAATTTAATTTAATGATTTCATCCGTTTAGTGTTTTGTATATAATTGCATGGTATCCAACATTTTTTGGCGCAAATAAGCAATTTTATCCAGTAAGTCAGTATCGCAGCCATAATGGGCAACATCTCTAAATCGGTAACAACCCCGTCTGAGTGGACAGTTCTGATCTGATATTGTCATAGTATTATTGTTCAAGTCAAATATAGCTCTGAAACGTTCACCCAAAAAATTGAACTGAATTTTATTATCGCTAATGAACATGGCAACAACATGTTGTGTTTGGAACCAACACACCACCGGAGCACCTGGCAACTTTTGTCCACGACTGTATTGGACGATTGGTACTTTGAAATTATGATCCATATATTTTTTAAAGGATAATAACAGCTTCATTTTTAAGCCCAAATAATTATAATCAAATGGAAAATTTACGCGATTTGTTCTGCCAAGAACATTAGTGTACTCCAATTGAGATAAATCTATCGAACTTACAACCAACATTGTGGAATCGTTGAAGATTATACCCATTTTTTTAGTCATGAAATGATAACCAAGACCACAAGTTTTATCAAGTAGAAAACCTGAAATCCAATTATTGTAACCATTACTTGCAATGCGAAGTTGACTGAACTGTGTGGGATTCAACAAAACTGGACATGAGTTTATAATATATGTCATACATACACAGAGCTCTTCGATGAAATTACAATAGTGATCAGTATAACGAGAAAAAGGCATTAAGCGTTTAATTTCATCATTTAGTGGATATCTACGAAACGGCAGCAATGTATTTAAACGCACTACTTGATTTGAAGCACTAACAATTGTATTTGAAGTTAAATGCCAATCCGAATTTATAGTGGAATAGCTTAGCATAAACATTGGAATAGAACGCGAAGCACTGTATAAGTAGTGCTCCACAATAAGTTGGAATTTACAATGGTTATGATCATTGTCCAGATCAAATATTTCAAGAATATTGTCATATAAAAATTTACGCACACGGAATGGTAAATTAAAAGTACCGATCATGATTTTACGGGGACATACGACTTCTAATGGATACTTTTGCGCTATTAAAAACGTAAAACGGCGACGACCAATCAAAAAGGTATCAACTTTATAATTACCTCGCCTTCCCACATATATCTTACGAGCGACATAATTTGGAACAGAAGATTCACAGTCTCTACTTGGAGGCATTAAAAAGTCCATAAAAATAAATATATGTAAATATTTACGAACTATATGTGTTCTGATGTCATACGTCATGAACTGAGCGTATAGGTTCCAATGTTTATAGTAATATATATGCAGTTCCTTGATACCTTTTGGCAAATGGTTGTTGTTGTTCTCGCTGCCGTTGTCGCTGTTGTTGTTGTTGGCATTTGTTGGTTTTGCTATATTCTTAACTTGATTATGTTGGTTGTTGTTCTTATCATTTTCTGCCGCCTTTTGAATAGATTGCCAAAAACGTAATAATTCTGAGAAATTACTAGGATAGCGAACCAATTCCGAGAATATATTCGATCCGACTTGAATTTCTTCACTATGTTCGCTATTTTCTAAGGAATTATTCCAGGACATATTGATAATATTCTAGTTGCACTTATATTTTTATTAAGTTAGGTAGATTGACATCATGGACGATTTAGCCTTATTTACCCGTTCGATGCGATACTACCCGTATTCACAATATTCACTCAGTATCGTGTGTGCAATGATGGACAGTTAAATCGAAACTAACTTACTAACACTTGAGTACTGGTTCTCAAAAAACAAAACTTAATTGATTTATTTATATAATAACTCTTAATTGTGAATTGGTATATGATTTTTTTATGGATATAAAAAGAGAGTGTTTAATTCCAGGCTATTACACATAACCAGAGCAAAGTATGCGTTTATATGCAACAACAAAAGATAAATAAGCATTTAATCTGTTTTGTACAATGCAAGGAGAATGTGTTTTTTGATTTTATATATACCAATACTTTTCACTATATATTTACCGGAGCTTCATATTGCAAATACAAAAATAGTATACACTGTTCTTTGAACTAGGTGACTAACTCGGCAAGTAACTACAATCGTTTATTAACTATAAACCATATATAACTCACAACAAATAGAAGCAGTTCTGATCTTTATTCTCTCCAATGGAGAATACATTAAAAGCTTTTAGGTTTTCAATAGCTAAATTTTTATTTAAGAGCCTAATTCTGCTCTCTGCAGACTATAGCTTAAGCTGTACTTTAATGTTTTTTCGCTTAAAAAAGAATTGTGTACAGGGGTAGTTAGGTAAATTAGCAACAAAAACAAATAACTGTGATATGAGTATTCTTGAGTAATCTTCAAGTATTTTGTAACAGCTTAGTCTGTTTTTAACTTCTTACACATTAATTGATATTTTCCTGTTTATTCAAAAAATAGAATAGTTCATAATCCCCAAATTTTAGAGTAATTGCAGCGTACATTTTAAAATTCTTTCTTTTTGTGTTTGTCCTTTCTTTCTTTCTTTGCTATTCGAAAACCCTCTAAATTTTAAATATAGCTTCTTTATCACCATAAAGAAAGCGTAGCTTTTTCAGCAACACTAGTACTTACTTCAAAATTCCTTACCAATTTTTTCAAATCTTGTAAATAAAAAAAAATTCATGAAACTTAATCTAAGTAGTATCGTTGGATCATAGTTCGAAATTTATAATTATCATCAGTAAGTAAGTAGATGAAGCGAAAGGATATCATAGTCAATTCAATTAGCTTAAAGACCATTTTAATTCCACAATTCCCGTAACTTTGGAAGAGAATTGGGTGTCCTCGCATTAAAATAAGGTGCTACGCTTCACAAAAGCAACGTAAAATATGATAATAAATAAAACAGGGTTTAATTATAATCGAAATATTTTGTACTAATTTTATTTAAAAAAAGAACTAAAAGCACAGGAACTGTATTTGGGACTTAAAAGAAATATCCATTATCAAGTTTTTCAAGTTTTTTGTAAAATCTGAAAATCTGAACTTAGCACCTTTGTACTCTAAGCCGACGACAAACCGTTGAGTGAATTTAAAAATTGAGCGCCCATAGTAGTAACACAACAGATGCGAGGGTTTATTGCACAAAAGCTTCATCTATGTGCTTCTTCCACTTGAATTTTTTATGAAGGATCAGAGACCTTCTTACAATGCTTTCTTCTTCCTCTTCTATTAAATTGTCCATATATATATAACCGAATTATTCTTTTAATTTTCTTCCCATTTTGTACTGCTTTCCCATTCTTTATTTAAGGTCTTATTAGAAGCAATGATTATGATTTCATTCGAAATGTAATGTGAGCACATAAGTTAAAGTGAAATAAAACTTCCAGTTAAACAAAACACCACTGGAACAAAAACAATTGTCAAGTATCAAGTGTAATAACTGACAAGAAACTACTATAAAAATAAAATACGAAGAAAAGATCGCATTGGTTTCTATAGTAGTCAGTAACCACAGATATTCTGAACAATTTTTTTCTCAACTAAAATTCGTTGTCACAAATACAATATCGGAATATCGATTTCCTACCAGTCACCAAGAAACCTTTTTTTTAATAAAAGTTCTTTCTAAGAACTGAGGAAGAATTCCTAAAAATTGTCTTAGGAAAGGCCTAGGACACTTTATATCTTTCTGGAATTAATAATATTATATGTACACTATAAACGTTACTAGATAGATGGTTCGATCTAATCCACTTCTTTGTATGATCACAATAGATCAATTTACGTTCTAAGTGAACTCATTAGCCGAGCTCCACTGGAATCTATTTATCGTGTAACTTAGTCAAGAATTTCACAAATAAACTAAAATCAAAAGTTTTAAATTAAAAATCGAAGACTCCAGAGCAGATATTCCAGAAATAAAGGATATTAAATTATTTAAAATAATTTGGTTTTGATAAATTTAAATTAATCTTAAATTTTTGAGAAATCGAATTAATTATGTTTTATAAATTAATTTAAATTGTCGAATTAGTTTTTAATATTAATAAGTTAAATTAATTTCACACAAATAAAATTCTGTTAAATTAAATTGATTTGTTTTTTTTTCAGTTATATAAATCTAAATTAATTGAAATTAATGAAATTAATTTATTGATCTTTAATTTACCCAATTCAAATTAATTTAAATTTAAACAATTAAAATAATTGAATAATTTTAATTAATGCTATTATTATTATTAATTAATATTATTATTTATAATTAATATTATTAATTTATTAATAATATTATTATTATTTTTATTATTATTATTATTAATTAATTAATATTATTATTTATTATTAATTAATTAATAATATTATTATTATTAATTGATTAATATTATTATTATTTATTAATTATTAATATAGAGTTTTTATAAACTAATGTCAATAATATATATATTGTTAATATATATATATATATAAATACTGTTCATATATATATATATATATATATTGTTAAATTAAAATAAAAATTAAGGGAAATCAAAAAATTATTTTACAGTAAATTATATAAATAAATATATTATTATATTTTGTTCTTTTTTCTGAATTTTCATTATAAACAATATTAAAAAATTGACCACTTAGCTTGTGAAAGTACTATATTAAAAATTGTTTGGTCATAAAATAATAAATATTAATTAATTATATTATTTATATATAGCATTATATATATCAAATAGCATCATACATGTATATTATTAATTAGCATTAATATTGTTAATTAATATTAATATTATTAATAAGTTAATAATATTAGTTATGTTATTATCAACTGATATTATTTTATTTAAATAAAAAAGAATAAAATTATGTACTGCAAAAAATATTTTTTGAAGTAAATAAAGGTAATAGTTTTTATTTAAATAAAATAATATCAGTTGATAATAACATAACTAATATTATTAACTTATTAATAATATTAATATTAATTAACAATATTAATGCTAATTAATAATATACATGTATGATGCTATTTGATATATATAATGCTATATATAAATAATATAATTAATTAATATTTATTATTTTATGACCAAACAATTTTTAATATAGTACTTTCACAAGCTAAGTGGTCAATTTTTTAATATTGTTTATAATGAAAATTCAGAAAAAAGAACAAAATATAATAATATATTTATTTATATAATTTACTGTAAAATAATTTTTTGATTTCCCTTAATTTTTATTTTAATTTAACAATATATATATATATATATATATGAACAGTATTTATATATATATATATATTAACAATATATATATTATTGACATTAGTTTATAAAAACTCTATATTAATAATTAATAAATAATAATAATATTAATCAATTAATAATAATAATATTATTAATTAATTAATAATAAATAATAATATTAATTAATTAATAATAATAATAATAAAAATAATAATAATATTATTAATAAATTAATAATATTAATTATAAATAATAATATTAATTAATAATAATAATAGCATTAATTAAAATTATTCAATTATTTTAATTGTTTAAATTTAAATTAATTTGAATTGGGTAAATTAAAGATCAATAAATTAATTTCATTAATTTCAATTAATTTAGATTTATATAACTGAAAAAAAAACAAATCAATTTAATTTAACAGAATTTTATTTGTGTGAAATTAATTTAACTTATTAATATTAAAAACTAATTCGACAATTTAAATTAATTTATAAAACATAATTAATTCGATTTCTCAAAAATTTAAGATTAATTTAAATTTATCAAAACCAAATTATTTTAAATAATTTAATATCCTTTATTTCTGGAATATCTGCTCTGGAGTCTTCGATTTTTAATTTAAAACTTTTGATTTTAGTTTATTTGTGAAATTCTTGACTAAGTTACACGATAAATAGATTCCAGTGGAGCTCGGCTAATGAGTTCACTTAGAACGTAAATTGATCTATTGTGATCATACAAAGAAGTGGATTAGATCGAACCATCTATCTAGTAACGTTTATAGTGTACATATAATATTATTAATTCCAGAAAGATATAAAGTGTCCTAGGCCTTTCCTAAGACAATTTTTAGGAATTCTTCCTCAGTTCTTAGAAAGAACTTTTATTGAAAAAATGTTTCTTGGTGACTGGTAGGAAATCGATATTCCGATATTGTATTTGTGACAACGAATTTTAGTTGAGAAAAAAATTGTTCAGAATATCGTGGTTCTGACTACTATAAAACCAAATGCCGATTTTTCTTCGTATTTTATTTTTATAGTAGTTTCTTGTCAGTTATTACACTTGATCATTGACATGTTTTTGTCAGGTGTTTTGTTTAACTGGAAGTTTTATTTCACTTTAACTTATGTGCTCACATTACATTTCGAATGAAATCATAATCATTGCTTCTAATAAGACCTTAAATAAAGAATGGGAAAGCAGTACAAAATGGGAAGAAAATTAAAAGAATAATTCGGTTATATATATATGGACAATTTAATAGAAGAGGAAGAAGAAAGCATTGTAAGAAGGTCTCTGATCCTTCATAAAAAATTCAAGTGGAAGAAGCACATAGATGAAGCTTTTGTGCAATAAACCCTCGCATCTGTTGTGTTACTACTATGGGCGCTCAATTTTTAAATTCACTCAACGGTTTGTCGTCGGCTTAGAGTACAAAGGTGCTAAGTTCAGATTTTCAGATTTTACAAAAAACTTGAAAAACTTGATAATGGATATTTCTTTTAAGTCCCAAATACAGTTCCTGTGCTTTTAGTTCTTTTTTTAAATAAAATTAGTACAAAATATTTCGATTATAATTAAACCCTGTTTTATTTATTATCATATTTTACGTTGCTTTTGTGAAGCGTAGCACCTTATTTTAATGCGAGGACACCCAATTCTCTTCCAAAGTTACGGGAATTGTGGAATTAAAATGGTCTTTAAGCTAATTGAATTGACTATGATATCCTTTCGCTTCATCTACTTACTTACTGATGATAATTATAAATTTCGAACTATGATCCAACGATACTACTTAGATTAAGTTTCATGAATTTTTTTTTATTTACAAGATTTGAAAAAATTGGTAAGGAATTTTGAAGTAAGTACTAGTGTTGCTGAAAAAGCTACGCTTTCTTTATGGTGATAAAGAAGCTATATTTAAAATTTAGAGGGTTTTCGAATAGCAAAGAAAGAAAGAAAGGACAAACACAAAAAGAAAGAATTTTAAAATGTACGCTGCAATTACTCTAAAATTTGGGGATTATGAACTATTCTATTTTTTGAATAAACAGGAAAATATCAATTAATGTGTAAGAAGTTAAAAACAGACTAAGCTGTTACAAAATACTTGAAGATTACTCAAGAATACTCATATCACAGTTATTTGTTTTTGTTGCTAATTTACCTAACTACCCCTGTACACAATTCTTTTTTAAGCGAAAAAACATTAAAGTACAGCTTAAGCTATAGTCTGCAGAGAGCAGAATTAGGCTCTTAAATAAAAATTTAGCTATTGAAAACCTAAAAGCTTTTAATGTATTCTCCATTGGAGAGAATAAAGATCAGAACTGCTTCTATTTGTTGTGAGTTATATATGGTTTATAGTTAATAAACGATTGTAGTTACTTGCCGAGTTAGTCACCTAGTTCAAAGAACAGTGTATACTATTTTTGTATTTGCAATATGAAGCTCCGGTAAATATATAGTGAAAAGTATTGGTATATATAAAATCAAAAAACACATTCTCCTTGCATTGTACAAAACAGATTAAATGCTTATTTATCTTTTGTTGTTGCATATAAACGCATACTTTGCTCTGGTTATGTGTAATAGCCTGGAATTAAACACTCTCTTTTTATATCCATAAAAAAATCATATACCAATTCACAATTAAGAGTTATTATATAAATAAATCAATTAAGTTTTGTTTTTTGAGAACCAGTACTCAAGTGTTAGTAAGTTAGTTTCGATTTAACTGTCCATCATTGCACACACGATACTGAGTGAATATTGTGAATACGGGTAGTATCGCATCGAACGGGTAAATAAGGCTAAATCGTCCATGATGTCAATCTACCTAACTTAATAAAAATATAAGTGCAACTAGAATATTATCAATATGTCCTGGAATAATTCCTTAGAAAATAGCGAACATAGTGAAGAAATTCAAGTCGGATCGAATATATTCTCGGAATTGGTTCGCTATCCTAGTAATTTCTCAGAATTATTACGTTTTTGGCAATCTATTCAAAAGGCGGCAGAAAATGATAAGAACAACAACCAACATAATCAAGTTAAGAATATAGCAAAACCAACAAATGCCAACAACAACAACAGCGACAACGGCAGCGAGAACAACAACAACCATTTGCCAAAAGGTATCAAGGAACTGCATATATATTACTATAAACATTGGAACCTATACGCTCAGTTCATGACGTATGACATCAGAACACATATAGTTCGTAAATATTTACATATATTTATTTTTATGGACTTTTTAATGCCTCCAAGTAGAGACTGTGAATCTTCTGTTCCAAATTATGTCGCTCGTAAGATATATGTGGGAAGGCGAGGTAATTATAAAGTTGATACCTTTTTGATTGGTCGTCGCCGTTTTACGTTTTTAATAGCGCAAAAGTATCCATTAGAAGTCGTATGTCCCCGTAAAATCATGATCGGTACTTTTAATTTACCATTCCGTGTGCGTAAATTTTTATATGACAATATTCTAGAAATATTTGATCTGG
>NC_051848.1:100227354-100231107 GCF_002237135.1 Teleopsis dalmanni
ATATATATTGGAATTTATTATAATTTAATTATTTTAATTATATATTTTTCAGAATTTTTGAGAATTTTAAAGGTCTAGTGATAGTTATATCTGGGCACAATTAGTATGTCTTTTTATTTAATTTACATTAGTTTGGAATTCAATTGTGTGGGGTAATGTTCCATCAATAGATAAATGAGATGATAGGGTTAAGTATATATACAGTATGACTACTGTCCGGAGAGTACATTTTGTACTTTTGTACATTTTGTGAGATTCCGAAGACTTTATGCTATTAATAAAGTAAGGTATATATTATGTTCGTGTATGCGACATAATATTGTATTACCGATTACCAAAAACACAGTGAATTGATTACATTATATGCAATAATATAGGTATTTAGAGTTTCTAATTTGACCACCGAATGATGGCGGTATGAGGGTCATTAGAACATAGTTTAGCTAGGTTTGGGTAAGTAAAGCAGGCCTAGTAAAAACAATGTAAACAGTTGTTTTGATTCTTGAGTGTTTGGGGCGTTTAATCGGATAATCCTTTGCTTTCATGAAGGTATAAAAGGCTTATGCATCTTGTTTAGCGATTGATTGACGGGTTATATGCTCTTAACATTTAAAGATTTGCGTTTTTCATTATGTACCATAATTAGTATGGTGTTATATATGTATATATTATGCCTATATCATATGTAAATATGGTATAGACATATTTAGATGTAAGTATCCGTGGTCTATAATGTTTTTGATATTTAGTTGGGTATTTCATCAACAATAAGGTACAGACAAATTTGTGCATGTTGCGTGGTGAGGTATCGAATTATATGTTTTTAACAATATTAGATAACGAACAAATCTTCCTATCAGTTGTGTACCCAGATTGAAATATGAGTTTAGTGTTGTTCTTACATTTATTCTTTTATTCCTATTTTTGGTTTATTATTTATTTAATTTAATTTATTCAGTTATTTATTTATTTAGTAATTTTAATTTATTTATTTAATATTTATTTTTAATTTATTTATTTTAATATTATATATATATCTATTAATATTTATAAATAATTTTTTCTATAATTTTCTATAATTTTCAATTCAATACTTTTATAGCTAATGTATTGACATTATCTTTTAGTAGATATTTATTATGCCATATTTCTCTATTTCTTTATTTCTATTTTCTATTTTCTATTCTTTTATTTTATTTTAAATATTTTATTCCTGTATATATATTAGAATGTGTTTATCTAAATATTATAACTGTTTTTTGATTTACTATTAGGAAAGATGTTATATATAAACCTAAAAGCATTTTGAAATTTGAAGATCCTTTAACTTTATATAGTAATATATGTATTAGGATATTAAGTAGAGTTTGGAATTAGGTAATGTTAAATATGGGAAGAATTGATTTGAAACACAATTTGGTTTTGAATAATTGTGATTACATAATTTTATTTCATTTAATTTATATATATACATTTATTTATTTATTGATATTTTTGTAATATATAATAACTTAAATAAGTGTATGGCATAATAAGGTTTATAGATAAATTCAGTTTTTATGAATTCTTTTAGATGGATTTGGACATGGTACTTCAATTCTGGTTAGATAACTATCTAATCCATATGCTAAGAAACGATGAATTTTCCCATAATCATATGTTTCGTCCCATTTTATACCCATTGATGAGTATAATAATTTATACATATATATTAATTCACAATTGGTTAATTGTTTATTGTAAGGTAATTCCATAGGTTTATCTAGCTTATGATCTGAAGTGGATATATGCATATATATAGGTGATTGTTTATCATTGCATATATCATCCAATATTTCCTGTGTACTACCTTTGCCAGTGCAGAAAAAGCCCAGGCTACAGTTTTTACATATTACTATTAATAATTTATGATGTGTTGACAGTCTTGATGCAGGTTGGATATTACGTAAAGACATTCCCAATTTGGTAAATAATGTTTTAGGGCGTGAAAAAGTTGGCACACCAATATCCCCTATTGTTTTGTGTAATAATGAAGAAATCTCCTCACAACTGTATACAATGCTTGACAAATATTTACGAGGTTTAGATTTTGTTGAAAGTAAAGTTGGATAAGATGGATCCTTATTATGAGCTTTTAGATATGAAGATAAATAGTTTTTGCGATATTCGGAGTAAGGTTGATTATTGTTAGATGTGAGTGTTGGATATTGTTGAACTATCTTGTATATTAGGTTGGTGATGTAAATATGTGGATAACCATTGGATAAAATTTGACTGATGCAGGATGTTAGGTCTTGATGTAAGTATATATCACTTGACCGATAAATTACCCTTTTTAGATGGTATATAACGGCAGTCCGTTTGGATAATGCACTAACATGAGAAGTATAATGTGTTAGGCGCTGGGAACTAGAAGGTTTGGTATACAAGGCAATTAGGAATTCACTGTTGGTATGGATGATATTATAATCCAAGTAAGCCAATGTAGGCCAGTTATGATAATTTGGGTTTGGGGTTTCTATTTCATATGTCACATCATAGCCGGTCCATTTGGTAAATTCTGTTGAAAAATTAGATATATATTTTTTAGGCATATATAATAACAAATCGTCAACAAATTTCCACCATATGTCAACGTGATTAGCAATGAATATGGTATGATAGTGCATCTCAATTTTTGAGTCCAAATATATTGTGGCAAGTAATCCAGACGCACTACCACCCTGAGGTAAGCCTTCTATTTGCTGATACCATAATGTGTTGAAACTGAAGTAATTACCTTGTAATAATATATAATCCAGTAATTTTTCTAATATACCTAGATCTAAGGGGCATTCGTTACGAAACCATTCTAGTTTTATCAGATCTTGTAATGTTTGCATTAAGGGTGCGATCCTTGTTTTTGGATACATTTCCTTTACATCTATGGTTACCAGTACATAATCCTCTTTATGTTGCAGTTCTTGTATATGGCTGGTTAAAATATTCATGTCCTTCAAATTATGATTGGATAGACGTTTTCCTAATGTAATTGTTAAGATGTATGTACATAGTTTATGTATTGGATTAATGAACCAACCTATGGGACTACATATAGGCCTAACTGGGCATTCTGGCTTATGTATTTTCAATGTTCCATATAGATAGGGTATTTCTGGAGTTTTATTTAATTTATCATTTAACTCTACATAAATATCATGAGGAAATTGTATTTTTCTATTTACATATTGGCTACATAATGGCCTTACAATTTTCCTATATAAAGCCTGTAAACGTCGTACTAAGATACCTCTATTACCTGTGTATTCAACACATGATCCGGATTGTATATAATTATTAATCCATTTCTTTACCTTATCTATATATTCACCTTGTGTAATTAATATTGTTGTCTTACTTTTATCTGCTTGTACCATGATTAAATTTTGATGTTTTTGCAAATAAGTATGTGTCCGTTGATAAAGTTGGGTTAGCATGCGATGATGGGGGGTTTGTTCTTGATGCTTTACCATAATTTCCAAAAAATGTTTGTAATGATTTTCTAATTCTAAACGGCAGTACATTCCTAAGTCTATATATTTTTCCAAATACCCGTCGGAATATTTCTTTAATGCAATTAAATAATCAAATATATTAGGAGGTTGTATAGGAGCATACATTGTGACCGAAAAGTTTCCGGAAATTTTAAATAAAAACGCAAAATTCTTAATCTTCATCAATATTTATTTTATCTCCTTCAAAATATGCTCCATT
>NC_051848.1:100231207-100237054 GCF_002237135.1 Teleopsis dalmanni
AAATATCGAAAAATATACAGCGCGCGAATTTTAAATGAGAATTTCCGAAAACTTTTCGGTCTTAATGTATAATTAAAATGATCAGTTTAACAATGTACAAAATATTTATTATTATAATTCTCAATTTCTTTGTTACATTAGCAGTATATATGTGGACTAGCTTCTTACGGGCTTAATTATCAGTTTCATTCAATTCGTTGTCGTGTGCGGTTGTATTTTGGTGTTCATACTAATTTTCAACCCCCGAGCGTAACTTCTTTTGTCCGAAGCGCCGAGAAAGGCGTTTTGTTTTACATAAGTGTTTTTATACGAAGCGCCGTGAAGAGCGCAGTGCTTTTAATTTAATTTAGTGTTACTTAAATTAGCATGTGCTTAAGTGAATTTGTATTTTTCAATGCAAATTTATCTTATGCACAGTGACTACACCATATTTCATTTCATTTAACTATTAGTCTTCTTTTGTGATCTATTTACTAATTGCGCGTTTGTCGGTGCGGAATTTTAAGTTTTTTGATTTAGCCAGGACACAAACCGTTTTCAGGTGTTCAAACGATTGAACACTTGAAACACGGCGAGTGGATTATAGTACTTAGGTACTATACTACGCAAACATATATTGGTGAGCGTATCGTTATTTAAAAAAAAAATTTTTTTTTTTTGATTTTTATAATTTTCTTATTTTTTATTTTTTTTGTAATTTATTTTTTTTGTAATTTATTTTTTTTGTAATTTATTTTTTATTTTTTTGTAATTTATTTTTTTGTAATTTATTTTTTATTTTTTTTTTTGTAATTTATTTTTAATATTTTTTGTAATTTATTTTTTATTTGCTTTTTTATATATATCTTTCTTTAATTTAATTTTTTATTTTTTATTTATTTATAATATTTCTTTTTTATTATTTATTATAGTTTTTTTTTGTTCTTTTTATCTCAGTTTGATTCTTTGTCCTTCCTTTCACCTTGTCCTTTTTTTTTACAATGGAGGACATAGTTGTTGATGTTGTTGATGCAGTTGTTAGTGACCTGCCTCCCAATGAGGCCTGTCCTGATGAATCGGCTGGATCTCCGATTCCCCATTCCAAGCGGCCCCGAACCACAACCTCTGGTTCCGCTAAAAATACCCCTCGACTTCGCTCTAAGGAACGCTGCAGCGAAATAGAGAAAAAACTGGGCACACTGGAGGTTCTTCTTTGTGAGGTCGTTAAAGTCCTTGAAGACCTTAAGTCTGACTCCTCTCGTTTTAAGGCCCACTCTGTCGCCACCGATGCTAAATTAGCAGCGGTGGTAAACACTCTTTCTTCTCTCACCACTCCTGTCCACCCTGTTGCTGAACCAACTATGGATATCATCTCATCACAGAAGATTGTGATGCAATTCCCTCCAACACCCACTACTTGTCTCCCCACTGCGTCTTCTACCTTGACCTCAAAACCGCCCTTGGCCCCAAAGCCCGCTTTGGCTAGTCATTCGACGACTACCAACAAGTCTACTGCTCCTAAGTCCCAATCTATGCGTAAGCCATCACCATCTACTGGGCCCTCTCGTTCATCTCCTCTTGCCTCAAAGCCCTTGACAGCTTCTAATCCCTTGCCTTCTCCGATAACCCATCTGTCCCCACGCGTGCCTAACTCTAAAGCCCCGCCCGCCATAACCGCCCGCGGAGCAAACATTAAGCTACTCAGTAGTAGCATTAGGTCCAACCTCCCCGATGCTGTTTATGAACTTAAGTGCGTGAACAGTACTACCACTCGAATCCTTGCTAAAAACAAGGATTCCTTTTATAATATTCATGCTCTCCTTAAGGAGAACCAAGTACCCTCCTATGCTTCAATTCCTCAAGAGGATCGGACCACTCCAGTCCTCTTAAAGAATTTCCCTTCATCCTATGATGAAGAGGATCTCCAAGCTGCCCTCGCGGTTGACCTTCCTCAATTTTCGTTCACGAAAATTGCTAAATTTTCACCACCTCCTCGCTTTGTTAAGCGCAACCCTGGCCGATATGCCTCTTCCTCCCTTTGGGAGCTCCATCCAACGCCAGGCACGGACCTCCAGTCTCTGCTTAGCGTTACCCGGCTCCCTTCTCTTAATATTATTGTGTCAATTGTTCGAAAATCTCGCACCGAGGTTCCACAATGCACTAATTGCCAGCGGTATTACCATACTGCTAAGCTTTGCAACTTCCCTAGCCGTTGCGTTCGCTGTGGGGAAACTCATGCTAAAGGCGAATGTAAAATTCCTGCTCCAGCTTTTGATCCATCAACCCAACAGCAATTGCCCAGCACACTTCCGAAGTGCTGCAATTGTGGCCAAGTTGGCCACCCTGCAAACTTCAGATGTGCTGGATTTAAAGAGGTTCGCGCGCGACGTGTGCGGCAACCTAAAAAGGTTCACACTCCTCCCTTTAGGCCACCAACTACCTTTGTCACGCCAGAGATTTCCTACGCCTCAATGGCAAAACCTAAATCTTCTCCTCAGCCACTAATGGCTAAGTTAGTCCCCAAGCCAGCCAGTGCTGGCGTGCGATCCGCACCTCAATCTGCTCCATCGTTTGCTTCTGACTCATTCTTGTCTGATTTCATGTCGGCCTTCTCCTTTGCCTCCGGTCTCAGACAGCATTATTCCAGCCTTGCCTCCGAAGAAGATCGTAGGGTTTTCCTCATCCATAAAGCCTTTGAGTTCGCGTTAAGATGAGCGGTCTTCGTATCGTTCTCTTAAACGTCAACTCATTATACTCCAACCTCAAGCGCAGAATCTTTCAAGACTTTATTAGACAGAATAGGCCTGATATTGCGCTTATCACTGAAACCCACCTTAACCTTGAAAATGTAGTTAGTTTCAGCGGATATAAATTTATTCGCTATGATAGAGCCGGCAGAGGTGGGGGAGTCGCTATTCTCATTAGAGATTCCCTTAGCTTCTCTCGTATTTCCATACCTCCTCTAGCCTCCATGGAAGCTGTAGGGATTACCATTGAAGTCAATCGCTTTTTCCTTGACTTGTTTTGTATTTACTATACTCCCTCTATTTCTTCGCGAATTGAGCCATCTGACTTAGACACTCTTCTAACCCTCACCCAAAACCGGGTAATCATCGGTGGTGACTTTAACAGTAAGCACACCCTTTGGTTTAATGAAAGTACCTGTTTTAATGGTACTGTCTTATATGAATGGCTCAGTGATAATTCACTGAGTCATGACATTAGGGTTCTCGCCCCCTCTGTTCCAACACGCCTTAACTCTGTTCTCGATTTCTTTCTGATAGATAACAGGCTCCACAATTTCCTTGGAGAACCTTCCGTCATAGACGGCATTTCTGACCATCAAGCGGTGTACCTTCCTCTTTCTGGGTGCAGAGCTTCTACTCTCGCTCCTCGTACCATCTTTAATTTTGCGGCCACTGATTGGCTAGAGTTTAATAACACTCTGGACCAATATCTACTTAATATTAATATCCCAGAACATAGGAATGTGTCCTGCTCTGAACTTGACATTTTGGTCTCTGAACTAGAGTCTGTCATTTCCAATACAGTCGAGGCTCATGTTCCCAAAACTAGACTTCTTCGAAGCTATCAGGTACCTCTCGACAGTTGCACTCTGAACCTCATTAGGCACAGGAAATCCCTTCGTCGTAAAGTCTACCGTCTTAGGGCGGCTGGCTCTACCTTTGCTGCTCAATTTCGAGCGATTCTGAAAAACCTAGACTCTATTATATCTCAGAGAATTAATAGAGCCAGATCTATTAGCTTACAAGCTAAACTTCGCACTACCACATGCAGATCTGACGTTTTCAATACGATCAGGCAAATTTGTGGTTCCAATAAAAGTATCCCAGACCTGCACTACTCAGGCGCCATCTACTCCGAGGACTCATCCAAATCTAATATATTTGGAGAAGTCTTCGCCAATAATCACCAACTTACTTTGGATGACGGTGACCCTGACTTTGTTTCAGCCACCAATAACCACATCCATAGCCTCTTCAATGCCTATAGCGGCACCATTGTAAATTTCTCTCTTCAATGCTCTGCCCTCTGCACCGACAATAGCAACCCTAGCGGTTTCATAACTCCTTCGGTCCTTTGGGAGATACTCTCTCTCAAAACTCCCAAAAAGTCTTCGGGTATCGATAAGATATCCTATCATACTCTGCGCCGTTTGTCTCCTATTTTCTTTAATTCTTGTGCCATGATCTTCAATCATGCGTACAATCTTGGCTATTTTCCACAGCCATGGAAAAAGGCAATCGTGCGTCCCATCCATAAAAGTGGGAAGCCTAAATCTGATCCCAACTCCTACAGACCCATATCCCTTTTAAACTCAGTAAGCAAATTGTACGAAACGTTCATACAAGGCAAACTGAAGTTTTTCGTTTCTGAAAACCGTGTTCTCCCGAACTTTCAGTTCGGTTTTCGAAATAAGACATCGACTGTGGATGCGTTGCACCATCTTCAGAATGACGTTTGTATTGGCTTTGCTAACAAACAATCCACTGTAGCCATCAGCCTAGATATCGAAAAGGCATTTGACACAGTGTGGACCGAGGGTCTGGTACACAAACTTCTTGCTCTTGGAGCCCCAAACCAACTCTGTAGCGTTATCTATCAGTTTCTTACAAATAGGTCCTTCATTGTTAGAATTGGCTCATCTCTTTCTAGTGAACACTCCATCGCTGCCGGTGTTCCTCAGGGTTCAGTACTTGGCCCCATTCTCTTTAATATTTACACATCAGATCTTCCCACTCCTCCCCCATGCATTAAGCAAATCTGTTATGCAGATGATTGCCTCATTTATATGAAGTCCACTCTTCCTCGTAGAATCTCCACTGAGCTTAATAGCCACCTTAGCACCCTCTCTGCTTACTACGGTAAGTGGAAGATTAAGCTCAATCACTCAAAAATTTCTGCAATACCACTTATTGGCCAGCGTGCTGATCGAGTTGCGTCCTTTAAGATCTCTAACCTTAAACTTAGAATCAATGGCACCCCCATTCAGCTTGTTGACAAGCTAAAGTACCTGGGAGTTGTATTCACTCCTAAGCATAACTTCGTCTCCCATGTGAGTTATGCCATCCAAAATGCCACCTTCAGGCATAAATCCCTCAAAAATGCACTCCGTAGACATAACCAGCTTAATAGCAAAGTAAAAGTACTTTGTTATAAGCAACTTATTCGACCCCTTCTTTCATACGCCTTTCCTATCTGGTCTGGAATTAGCTCCCACCAGATGGAACGGATCCGAATCTTCGAACGAAAAGTTATCCGAGATTGTGTGAACTACCGGCGAAGGCCGCGTGGCAAACACCATCCTAACTCTCTCCTCTTTAACTCCGCTAGAATTACGCGGATTGATGAATACCTTCTTTCACTAGCTAGGCGTTACTTTACTCGCGGCCGAAACCCACCTGACGTTCTACAAGTAGATCCCCTCCCAACAGTTTTACTTGAGATTATGAGGTATAAGCCTCCACAATTCCTTGCGCACTATCTTGAGGAAGAGCTCATCCGAGCTCCACTTATTCCGCTTTACAATCGTGGTTTTTTTGATCCTGATTGTAGAGTATATACATAATTAGACCCCCCTCGCAATCTTGCGTAAACCCATCTCCTTCATCGATATTTCCATCCTTCTTAAGTTATTAGTCTATTTTCGGCTTTGATAAATTTAGCTTGCTAAATACTAAGCCCTTCTGCTCTCCTTCTACTTTCGTTCACTGGAATGGGGGTTGCATTCGCTGAACGCGGCTGCAATCTTCCACATCCATTCCTAAGAGGTGGTTTAGTGGGTTCAAGTCCCACACGGCGGCTTTCGATGCTTCCACCTACTGCAAAAAAAAAAAAAAAAAAAAA
>NC_051848.1:100237154-100246320 GCF_002237135.1 Teleopsis dalmanni
CCGCTTCACAAAATTTTCTCGCGTTGGGAATTTATACGAAGCTTATAAATTATGCAAAATCAAAGAAAAATCACTTGTAAAAATTTAAGCATGAGAAATTGTTGCAAATCACTTTGACAATTTGTTGCAAATCGTCTGAAGAGGTTTTATAACTTGCAAAGTTTTGTTCATAGCGAATCCGCACATTCGGAATACAAACATAGCGGCCGCATTCCTTTGCCTTAACAATTCGCTGGCTTAACAATTCGCTCATTATCATTTAGTCACATATAGAGAGCAGAGCAAATATTTGTACAGCCTCCCTAAATGTATGCAACATAATTATAAAATGTTTGTTTACCACTTTCACATGGAGTGTCTTAGTGGTGCACGTAGTGTGATAGTTGACGATGCTTTATGGTTATAGCTGTTGTTGTCTGTGGAACTGTGCAACTGTGGAGCTGTGGAACTGTGGGCCGCTGCAAGTGCGAATCCATTAACATTAAGTAGGCTTGATGTGTTGTTTAAACTTTTACTTATGAGCGCTCATATATAACAGCGTTACAACCGTAAGCCTTAGGAAGAGCACTAAACTATGTTGTTTATCTGTCGTAAGTTAAGGCATGTGTGTGTTTGTGTTTGTGTTTATTGGGTAATACCGCATGAAGCATTCAGTTAAGTAGTCATTGTATTCAACAATGTGTGTTTTTGTTGTTTTAAATCAATAAATTCTTGTTTTGATTTAGAGTTGTTAAAGTTTAATATTTTAAAATCTTTAGTTATATGTTACGAGCATATTGTATTAAAAAAGAAAGTTATAAATTTTTATCACAGTTGAAAAGCGATAAAGCTCAAATATTACATCTTTATTTAAAATTTGTATTTAATATTTATTGAAACATAATTTATTATTATGTTAAGGCTAGTTGAGTCAGTGCATTTAGTCACTTCAACTCTCTATTAACTGCGAGGTTTCTTCACAACCCCTCCCTACGTCTTGACTGGATTATTGTTTATCATCAGACTTCAACAGACTAAACAATAATTGACCACAGATCTACATACCACCCTGAAAAGCCTGTAACCATTTTAATTTAGTAATTTTTCAACTCATTAAACATTAACGATTAAGAAAATAGAATGCAGTTATAATAGACGTTTACGGTGGCTCGCAAGTGTGGCAAAAAACAGCAAGTTGCTGACTTATACTGGCTGAAATGTGCCCAAACTAACAACACTCTTTTCTCTATCTAGACCAGTAGTTGCTTACTGGCCAAACACTTTGGCCGGTAAAGAAAAAAGTGTTTTTAATTTTGTATTCAAGTTAATTTGCGATTTATGTTAATTATTTATTTTTGCAAGATTTGCTATTTGGCTAAACATAACACTTGACAGATCGTAACAATGATGCCAATGCCTCGCTTAGCGATTATAAGCCAGCATGCGTTTTTGACCACACTTGTGAACTACCGAAAAGGCCTAATATCATGATTACTACCTATGAAATAGAAAAATATGTAATTTGTGTACAAATTTGAAATTTTCTTTCATTTAAAAATCATGTATATTTTTAAAGAACACCCATTATATTTTTTTTTTCATTCATCTACCTTATATGTAAAGTTCCAAATGTTTTTTGTGTATTTTGTAACATACTATAATTATTTATTTCATAATAAAGATCTCATGTTTCATATTTAATTATATATTTAATTAGAACAAATTTCTCACATTAGAACTTTTCTTTTGTAAGCTTGTTGCAAAAGAACAAATAAAATAAGCACTTCCTTCGATGGTAACTCTGGACAAAATGGAAATATTATTAGACTTATATATGCAAAACACGTTATAAAATTTCAAGTTAAAATTACGAAAATGAATAATAATTCTTAGCAATTATTGGTAAGTATATATTTTCTTTTTACATGATTGTGAATAAAGTATGAATTTTAAAGTCTTTTAATAAGTAAATAATAAATCTAAAAAATAACGTATGTGTTACAAATCATTCGTGTCGAATTAACGGAATCATTCGTTGACAGTTAACTAGAAATTTCGTATGTATTTGTAAAAATCATTCACAATAGATGAATTTTTAGTCTTGGCAACCATGTGATTTGAGCTGCTTATTAATTAAGCGATTTTAAAAAGGTTGAACTAAATAAGCCAGCAGTGTTGTTCCTTCATATATTATTTTTTAAAATAAGCAGTTGTTCTTTTGTGATGTGCTTTCAAAAGAAAACACCTACTGTTGTTCAGTTGTTCTTTTGTGATATGCTTGCAAAAGAAAACACCTATTGTTATTTCATTCTTCAACATATTTTTGTATAAACTCGCTTGAGACTCATTTCAATGAAGGACAATATTTTATAAAACTTCGTTAAAAAATTATGCTTTTATTAATTTTGTTGAAGCTTAATGCAATTCTTCATTGTCATATTCTTTGTATCCTAACAATATTTTAGATAGAATTATTGCTGCATTGTCAGCTTCTCTGAGTGCAATTCATACAGCATATAAATATCTGACGTTCTTGTCAGTTATAATTAAGTTTATGAACTCTGAAATACTTTGTTTATCAAGTCCTCTACATCCCAGCATTAGAAACTACAATAGAATTAATTAAATATAATTAGTTTCTTGTTTTGTATAAAATAATTGCATTGCTGCCTATGAACATGGAACATTTGAGCTACGAGCATTTCTTATAGTTTTCCTTTTTTATGATAAAAAACTTTATAAGGAAAAAGGTTTTCTCTGTTAACTTATTTACTGAAATTTAATATTTTAACCTGACTTGAGGATAAAAATGTTAATATTAAATAAAAATTTAATAAGCCTATCTTAGGTTATATGTATGTATGTATGTAACATGACAAAAATTATCAATTGATATTATTTGAAAATATACTTAATATATTATTTATTTTTTATATATGCAAATATATCATTATTTGGATTCCTTGAGTTTCATGTAATCCTTTTTTTAAAATACAGAAAAACTTTCTGCAATTAAATAATATATCGATAAGGAAGCCCTGTTGTTATTCACAAATATGCCTACATATATACATTGAAAACCTTATACTTATGTCTAAAGGCATTGTTAATACTAACTATAATTGAAATAATGTTTAATTTAGGTTTTTAAAAGTACCTGATTATGTTTGAGTGGTAATAGATACTTTCTTGTATGTTTTGAGTACAAGTCAGTGAAACTTGAATCCTTGCATACTAATGAGATTTTATTCTTATGACATTATGACATTAGCATACGAGTGTCATGATATGTTTGACAGTGTGTTATATATGTTTAATAATATCCTTCACCACTTTGAAGTGTAATTATAATTAACAGTGACAAGCATAGATCCATATTGTTTCGTTATTTAATTATTTAGCTTAAATTTGCTCTACCTACTATCAATATACACATATACAACAATTAAACACTTCGTTTTTTGCAAGTCCCTCAAAAATTAATTATCTCCGTGGTTAGAATATTATCATAGCATCACTGTAAAATCAATAAAATAAATTTAGTTTATCACACTTATGGCTTATGACCCCCCACTGTTTGTGGTCTATATTGAAAACGATTAGTTGAAAAAAAAACTATTAAATCAAATGTGTAGAAATTTTCATGCTCTTCAATTTTTCCATCAACTTTGAAAGTCAATTTTGCAAAGAAAACGACATAACATCTACAAAAAAACATATATCCGTGACTTTTGACCTCGAGAGACTTGATTCGCGTATACGATATTCTTTGCAAAAGTCTAGCTATTATATAATATGTCAAAATAAAGATTTATTAAAAATACTAGTACTAATAGTATTCAAAAGAGTATTTATCATCGTTTCAATCCGGTGACTAATACTAATTTGACTGGACTGTTACCATCACAGCCCTATACCGACCAGTTGGTTGATTAAAGTTGTCTCTCCGTTAGTCCAATTAGGGATTTCTCAACATTTTGCTGTCTTCTTTACTAACTGATTGTTCGGTGTTTTATCTAGGCTGCACTGTAGATCGATTTTTTACGATTTGATCACTACTGAAGTTCGTTAAAATTCATTATCACTGATTTCCGAAGATTATGGCATACCACTTTATATAGGGTTGTTCTCTGTCTCTAGGAAGTAGGGCATTAATAGAGAAAATGGGAAATATGTAAGTTTTTCTTTTTCTATGTGGTTGTAGCTATGGTACTTAATGATAATTTTATATATATGATAGTTTGATAATATTGTTTAAGATTCTCTTTCATTCTGGTTGCTCGCTTATTTTTGGTACGTTTAACTATATTAGATAGTGTGAGTAAAAGTCTCTTAAAGAGTTTTTGGTAGAGGTTCTTGTATAGCAGAACCTTTTTTTGCCAGTACATCGGTTATTTCTTTTGCTTTGTTATTCCAGTTGATTCAAGACTCACATCAGAGAGAAGCTATGTTATTCGTTTAAGACTATGTAGAAGATTCTTATGGCTAAACTTAATGTTTTAATTTTTATTTTTTTGTTTTGTTGGTGGTAAGAAATTGGAATGTGTTAAGCACCGTCAAGCCGACCGTCGTCGAATTTAAATACACTCTCTTCGGAGAGACTGTTTTCAGTCTCCCCCGGGACTGCTTTCATATTATTTCGGAAAGGGTCTCTTTTATATTAGCATTGCAAGCCAAATCCTTTGCATTTTCGATTTGCGTATAGTACACAATGCAATGTTGATTGCATTGTTTGTTCGTCGCAGTACACGGCCTTATACACTGCGACTTTATATGTTAACTTAATATACAATATGTAAACTATAACTTGTTTGATTTTTCTTCTGATTTTTCTTTCTTGAAATTTTTAATAAAAGATGGAAAGACATAACGATATGCAGACATCTGTATGCAATCTGGCCACGTTTCGATAAAAGGAAATTCAAAATTCTCATTGAGATACCCTTTAGAAATATCGATTTTTTGGTAGACTTACTTACAGATCACTCTGAACTAATTACAATGCTAAAAGATCAGGTCTCCCTTTTAATCAAATCTGTAACAGCTGCGGGGAAGATGATGAGAGTGCCTCTCATCTATTATGTTCTTGCCCAGCTCATGCACGGCGGCGACTTAATACTCTAGGAGTTCTCTTTCTTCAGGAACTTGACCAGGATCTTCGCCAAAGGTTCAAGGTCTCTTTAAACCATGAGTTTTTCCTATATGTACGATAACACAATCGGCCAATAGGCCCAAGTGAATCCGATAGGGATCGCCGGTGTAAACTACTCTAATCTAAGCTCGATATTTTTAAATTCTTCTATACTAAAATATTCAAGTTTTCCTTAAGATTTCCGTACGAATTTACGTACCGTTCTTTTGTTCTATACAATATTATTAGAAAATGGATTTATTTGAGCGAAATTCTGTTCAATGTGCTGTTTTCCGTTTAACTTATTAATCCACAAGTCAGAGATTATCAGAATATCAAACCACATATCGAATACATAAATAATTGCAGACAATAATTCCAATGATTGTGCATTTTGTATTCTCTACTTGGTCTCATGGTTAAGTATCCTTTTCGTATACTCTTTAAATGAAACCTTTCTGTGCAATTCGTGCATGGACGCTAAATTGACATGAGTGGGTGTTTGCTTATGGGTTTTCATAAATGTATGTAAACATTGTGGGGTTTAAGTGGATTCTTACATTTATTTATGTGCGTGGAGAGATGCATTGAAATTAGTACAATGTGCGTATCGTTGGAAAATTGAGTTTACAGGGCGTATACGTAACATATGCATGTAATTTATGCGGTAAGAGATAAGCAAATCAGCAAATCAAAGGCAACAAATACGTATGCAAAGCAAATAAAACAAAAGTACAACAATAAAATGATTTATTATTTTGTATCAGCACATAAAATCAACAGCAATTGCAACAAACTAAATTGCAAATATGCAGAAAACCTGCAACATAGGCTTTTAAGTTTTTAGTGCTATTTAAGAGGCAAACTACGAAGAAACAAGCAAATCATTTCTGAGACATCAGGTTTGCATATTTATATCTAAATCTATTTAAATTCTATTGAAATGCTGAAAATAATTACTAATGTAAATGCATAGTATCCGACTGAAGGCAAAACTGCCTATTCTGCCTCAAGCAACATCAGGCAATATGACCTAAATAGGTTGTTTACACTTATTCCAGAAGAGTTAAGTTTGCATTAATGCGTATTTGTCTAATTTAAAGATTTTAGAAAATTAATATAATATATAAATGCTGCAATTATATAACTAATAAGAGCACAATATACATATATTTGAATATAAAGTAATATTCTAATGCACAACAATTCAATATAATCCATTGCCTAAAATGATTGCATTAATACAAACTCAAACAAGAAACTTGTGCAATTTGATTAAGTGGGTCAGATATTTCTTACCCATCTATGGCATTAACGCCGATGATGAAAAAATTTTAGTAAATTAGCCGAAGAAATATTTTTTGATATTTTAATAATATTTTTTGAAAGCATTTAAGTTCACGAATCATGCAGCCAATGTTTACTTTCAAATCTAAAATCTTTATTAACTTGTCCACAAATGCACTTCCTAGGGACTGCAAATCGGTATTTATTTCATTTAACGCTGACCTTCTCCATGTTATTTTTGGACGACCTCTTGCTCTGCTACCTCTGACAAATTTCGGTTGGAGCCTTTTGAGATAAATGCCCAATCCATCCAAATTTTCTTTAGCGAGTTTCAAGGTTGACATCTCTTACATTTATTCTGGTCCAAAGGTCTTAATTTGATATATGGTTTGGCCAGAAAATATGCAAAATTATGCGGAGACGGCGATTCACATGCAAGTACACAAATATTCAATTGTCCACTGTGTCTGCGCTAACTTAGCTGTGTTTTATTTTAAGCACATATGCATATAAGCCATTCCTCTACAAACTGGACGGATTTTGGCAAAAAATGACGTCATCTTCTCCGATTTGAATGAAATGTTTTTTATGAGCTCCTTTCATAAAAGAAGAAGACCCGTACTTCAGGAAGAAATTTTGTAATTTGCTTCCTAAAGGATGTCGACCCATGGGGTTTTCAGAATTGACATTGTAGACACATTTGCAAACGGCCATATCTCAAGTTATGTATGATAGAAACTTGAAATATGTTATGTTTTAAAGATAATCACCTGAACTTTCATAAACTATTAACATTGTATATATTTAAGCACTAATAATAACGATTAAATTTAAAAAAAAATTTGTTTCCAAATGTATTCCCAGAATTTTCATTTTTTATATTTTATTTAGATTTAATTTTGAATTTTACTCAAAAAAAAAATTTTCAGAATGGCATTATTTTTTGATATTTTTCAAGATTTTTTTTTTCTCCCATAAAACACATCAAGCACATCCGTACTATATTTCCATTAAATGAATATTCAAATAATATACAACAAGTATTCGTATATAATAGTTTAGGTTTCCAGTGACTAGCCATCACTGTGTTCCAGGTATTGTAAGTGCACAATATACTGAGAGCATGTCCTTATAACCAGGCCTTGGATATAAGAGCATAACTGTGACAAATCTCCAGTTTGGTTAAGAATACTGGAGACTGGAGGTTTGGGCACATATAACTTCACATACTTTTGAAAAAAATTTTTTATTTTTAGTACAGTGAAATCACGTTTTTCTGTCGCAAAATCAAAACAGAAACAAAATTGCGCTCATTACCATATTGAGGGTCAAATTTATGCCATTTACATATTAGTTTCCATTCCATATATTGTGAATACATATAAGTTTCCATTCCTTATAAGATTTTTTTTGTGACAACTATTCGACCGTTGCTATTGTGAATACATATTTTAAATATGACAGCTGTCATTAATTAAAATTTATTTCATTAGTTCGTTTTATTGAGAGAGGATTTGTTGTTCATAATGGATCCTGTAATTATCTTTTATTTTAATTTATTATTATTATTTGCTTAAACCCTTTAAATATAGGCCTTGAAAGAACAAATGAGCTATCAAATTGCAGAATCATTTACCAAATCCTATTATGGTGCTATGGACAAGTGCCGCCAAGTGAGTTATTGAGATACATTATTAAAATCTTTTATTAAATTTTATTTTAGTTTTTCTTTTAAATATGGTTGAGTCTTTCTGTGAACCTGCAGAGGACTAATTTATTAAAAAAAAAAAAAATCATGTAGTATTTAATAACAACATAAGTACTTAGAACAATAGAGTTGGACAGTTTGGGGCATTTTACTTACTTATTCATTCTATATTTACAGAAAGTCATTGATTTTTATATGGATGGTTTCATGATAGACTGGAATGAAGAATACTTTAGGGAGAGGGAAACAGCTCAGGATTTCTTACTCCACAAAACTCCAGAATCAGAACATGAAATAACATCAATTATGCCTGTGGTAAAAACTACTGAAAAGGTAAAGGGTATTACCAGTATGTCAGTCAATGCGATGGGTAATGTGCACTATAAGGGCCTAGGGGTTAAAGTTTTCTATCAAGATTTCCATTTAGTTAAAATGGGAAATGATTGGAAAATTTATTCAACTATTCTCCGTGATTAAGTGCTTGACATTTGTTTAATTAAAAATAAAACTTAATTATTTTATTTGAATACAAAATAACTCTTTTGTTTTTCTTAAATTTATGAATAAAAGTATTAGAAAGAATGGGCATAACTTGTTTTTTTATAAAAAAGTGTTTTTATGATTTGATTTTATTAGATTTTGACAATCGAAATTAGTAGAATTTGTATATTGAATTTATTTTAATCACTCATTTGGTTAGTATCTAGTGGAGATACATCGGTCTGGCTGGAAATCTTCACTGACTCAGTATTAAGTATAAGGGACTTTGTAATAATATATATGAATTTATCTAGCAGTTCAATTAGCTAGATCTGCATAATTCTCAGTCTGCTTTCGCGCAGGAGTATATGTCTACAAGTAAGCTTTTCACAGGTGTTTCCGGAGGCAGCATTTCAGTATTATTGTTTTAATTTCATAATTTTATTTTTAGAATGTTTTTTAATATTTTTTTAGTATGGCTGTAGGTCCCTTCTAGTTAAATAATTTAACGTTTAATATTTTTCATTATATTCTATATTTCGACTCTCCTTGAGAGTTATCATCAGGATTACGATCTACTA
>NC_051848.1:100246420-100253834 GCF_002237135.1 Teleopsis dalmanni
CTGCATTGCAAAGATAATCATGGAACCACAATAAGGGTAACTACACAACGAAACCAAGATAACGGCTTTAAGTTGGGACCCAATTGCAAAGAAAAATGTTCACAAACACAAAAACACCAATACACTCTGGCGTTAATACTCCAGCCGGCACCGAAAGTGCAAAGGAGTCACGGATAGTCAGTCCCAGCCAAAACCCCTTCATGAGGGCGCCGAGACTAACACACTCACCTGTGCTATCACAAGAGAGGCAAAATAACGAGAGAGCTCGCTCATCCCCTCCGGAGCTTAATGGGAACAGTGTTCCAAAAGTGAAAAGGGAAGCGTTCATTAAACTCGGGGACAAAATATCCGAGCTAAATGAGATGATGGGTGGAGGAAGAAGGTCCATCCACCAAGCAATGCGTGATCTTGTTGCATTGATATCATCGCTCTATAAAAGAACTGCCGAAGAGACACCAAATAAAACTATCACTGCTAAAACCAACGATAGAGGTACCCAAACAATTCAGCCGCAGCAAACACCAGTTATATCCACACGGTTAAGAGAAGAAATCGAAAAAAGTAGGAAGACACCGCCTAAGAAGACGAAAACAAATCGACCCGTGGGGGCAAATAATACTAAGTCTAAGGAGCCAAGGAAAGCATTGGAAAGCAACTTAGATACGGTGGTCGGGACGAACGGCAACGCTGATGTACCTCAAGCACCAATTGAAGACAACAACAAACGACACGCTTGGGTTTTACAAACAAAAAAACGCGTGAAACCACCTCGACCGGATGTAGTGATCATTAAACCGTCTGAGAAACTTTCCTTTGCGGACATACTCCGGAAAGTAAAAGGAGCTCCAGAGCTTAAAGCAGTCGGTAATGATGTTCACTCTATCAGGAAAACACAAAAAGGGGAACTTCTGCTTGAATTCAAAAGATCAGCAGAAACAATAACAAGTGTCCACCAAGACCACATCAAAAGTATACTACCTGAGGAAATAGAGGTCAAAACGCTAACGGAGGAAGCTACCTTTGAACTACGATACCTGGACGAAATAACCACAGAAGAGGAAATAATTGATGCATGGAAAAACCAAATAGGCGAAATACATCCCTCGGCGATCAAAACAATAAGAAATGCCCCTGGAGGTACCAGAACGGCTATAATTGTAATACCAAAGAAGCAAGCCGGTAAAGCTGAGGAGGTGGGCAAACTACGAGTTGGATGGACCGTGTACCGATTACTCCAAAAAGTTACCCCCAGGAGATGTTACAAATGCTTCGATTTTGGACATGTGGCAAGGAACTGTCAGAGCTCCAAAGACTGGTCAAAACACTGCTACAAGTGTGGTGGAGAGGACCACCTTGCTAAAGCGTGTCAAGGTGCCCCTCACTGCCTACTTTGTAGAAATGACACAAATATTGACGCTAACCATATTACGGGAGGACCTAAATGTCCCCACTACTTGACTGCCCGCCGGAGGATACTAAATAAAAAAAGATGAAAGTTTTACAGCTGAACTTAAACCACTGTGAAGCGGCACAGGATCTGTTAAAGCAGACTGTACGCGAATTAAAAATAGATCTAGCTATAATGAGCGAACATTATAGTACACTAGACAATCACTGCTGGGCTACCAGCAAGTGCAACAAGGCATCGATATGGACTTGTGGTAAATTCCCACTAGAGAAGGTCTTCGACGGAGGGGAAGCATACGTAAAAAGTACAGTGAATGGAATAACGTTTTTCAGCTGTTATTTACCCCCCAGTCTATCAATCGAAGAATACAAACAAAGACTGGACAATATTGTTAGCGACGCTAAAAATATGAAGCCGATAGTGATTGCCGGTGACTGTGAAGCGGCACAGGATCTGTTAAAGCAGACTGTACGCGAATTAAAAATAGATCTAGCTATAATGAGTGAACATTATAGTACACTAGACAATCACTGCTGGGCTACCAGCAAGTGCAACAAGGCATCGATATGGACGTGTGGTAAATTCCCACTAGAGAAGGTCTTCGACGGAGGGGAAGCATACGTAAAAAGTACAGTGAATGGAATAACGTTTTTCAGCTGTTATTTACCCCCCAGTCTATCAATCGAAGAATACAAACAAAGACTGGACAATATTGTTAGCGACGCTAAAAATATGAGGCCGATAGAGATTACCGGTGACTTCAATGCCTGGGCCATTGAATGGGGCTCAACATTGACAAACCCAAGGGGAGAGTGCCTACTAGAAGCATTGGCCACCCTGGATGTAGTATTATTGAACTGCGGCCAAAAGGATACATTCACAAGGAACGGTAGAAGCTCTAAGATTGATCTGACATTTATCAGTGATCCACTAGCTAATTCAACTGAGTGGCAAGTGTCAGATATCTACACACATAGTGACCATCAAGCTATCATATTCGAAATACATGACCGCGCAGCAAGAACCATTCCTGCGGTAGCCACTCCAAATCCGCTATGGAAGGAGTTAACATCCACCTAACTGGCAGTGCGAATGATAAAGCAATACAACTGATGCGCTGCATAACAAATTCATGTAACGCATCTATGGCAAAGAAAGGCCGGCGGAATGGCAGACAACATGTGTATTGGTGGACTGACCAAATTTCCGAACTGAGAAGAAAATGCAAACATGCGCGACGCCTATGTCAAAGAGCAAGGGGTCGCGAGAATTTTATAGCGTATCAAGAAGCCTATAAAACATCGAGAACTGACCTAAAAAAGGCGATATCGAATAGCAAGGCAAGATGCTTAAAGGAAATGTGTGAGGAGGTCGAGAATAACCCCTGGGGACTAGGATATAAAGTGGTTATGAAAAAATTATATAGCTACCATCCACCAGTTACAACAGACGCAGTTAAGCTACAAGCAATAGTTGAAGGTCTCTTCCCGCAGAGAGCTGATATAACCTATACAATGCAAAATAGTGAGCCACAGAATGAAATACCTGAGGTTAGCAAGCAAGAATTGGAAGTGGTATGCAAAGGTTTGAAACTAACCAAAGCACCTGGAGTAGATGGAATACCAAATCTGGCACTAAAGATGGTCACAGAAATCAACGCTGCTTCATTCAGGGAAGTGTTCATCGCATGTATAAAGGAGAGAACATTCCCCCAGATATGGAAAATACAAAGGTTGGTGCTTATACCAAAGGACAATAACGTACAAGATGCATCAGGCTACCGCCCGCTATGTATGATTGATACGGCCGGTAAACTTTTGGAAAAGATAATTAGCCGAAGACTAGAAGAAGCCTTGAATGGCAATGGTTTATCAGATAGACAATTTGGTTTTCGGAAGGCACGCTCCACAATAGAGGCCGTGGAAGCTGTCATAGCCATAGCAAAAGATGCCATTAAAGGAGACCGTTGGCTCGAAGGAGACAAAGAATACTGTGTCATCATTACATTAGACGTTAAAAACGCATTTAACTCAGCGGACTGGGACACTGTTCTAGCAGCACTTCAAGGGAAAGACGTTCCAAAGTACCTAGTAGAATTAATCGTTGACTATTTTAAAGAGAGAGTGCTTTTGTATTACACAGACAGAGGCACAAAGTCATACCAAGTAACAGCAGGGGTACCACAGGGCTCGGTACTGGGTCCAATATTGTGGAACATTATGTATGACGATGTGCTGAGACTTGAGCTCCCAGAAGGCGCAGAAATAATTGGATTTGCTGATGACATCGCGCTGGTGGTTAAAGGGAAACATATAGAAAAGATACAATCAACATGCAACGATGCGGTCGCTATAGTAAGGAGCTGGATCACAAGTGTAGGCCTCAAACTTGCTGATCATAAAACTGAAGTCCTTCTTGTAAGCAGCAGGAAAAAGATTGAGTACATTACAATAACTGTTCGCAATGAGCGAGTCACATCAAAACAAGCAATCAAGTATCTTGGAGTAATGATTGACAATAGACTCACCTTCAAAGAGCATTTACGATATGTTGCTGCAAAATGCGCGAAAACAACGTATGCACTATCGCGAATAATGCCCAATATAGGTGGACCTAGACAACAGAAGAAGCAGTTACTCACAAATGTAGTTAAGTTTATTGCTATATATGCGGCTCCCATATGGGCAGAAGCAATGAATAAAAAGACGTACAGATTAGGAGTAGACGCAGCCTACAGAAGATGCGCTCTCAGAGTTGTTTCCGCATTCCGTACAGTATTTACTGACGCGACCATGGTTATTGCCGGAATGATGCCACTACAGCAGGAAGCAGAAATTGAAAAGGAAAAGCATGTAGCAAAAAGAATTGGGGTTACAAACTTCAATCAGCTCAATGAAGAAGCATTGAATAAGTGGCAACAGAGTTGGGATATATCCACAAAAGGAAGATGGACGCATAGGCTCATTCCGAAGATAAGTGATTGGACCAACAGAAAGCATGGGCAGGTGAACTACTACCTAACCCAGATGTTAACTGGACACGGCTGCTTCAGAGCATATCTTTTTAAGTTCAAACATGACGAAGACGACACGTGCCCAGCTTGTCCATATACAAAAGAAACGGTGGAACATGTGTTCTTTGATTGCCCGAGATATGAGAGCCACCGCAGCTCCTTGGCAAGAGCAATCAGAGAGCAGGTCACACCTGATAACGTCATCCAACTGATGTTAAAGTCAACAGAAATCTGGAACCTGGTGTGTATTTTTGCGAAAGAAATCACAGAAGAACAGAGAGCAGCAGAGAGAACTAGAAGAGTAGTAAGAGATGACAGCAATCGCTGAATCACCACCCTCCGAAGTAATGCTTAAAGGTGGTTCCGGAGGGATTTATGGTTAGAAGAGACACGGTGTTAGGATGAGGTTTAGTACGTAGGCGCAAATATCAAGCAAAAGAGTAAGTCTTGGTTGCGAATCGTGCATGCTGGTAGTACGGGCTACCAGTATCTTTTGAAGATTCCACATCCCTTAGCTCGTATAGCTTAAAAAAAAAAAAAACACATACACACACACACACATTTCCCTGCGGGATAGGGGTTAGAATATTCCCGCGGTAAGGCATGCCTGTCGTAAGAGGCGACTAAAATCCAGCTAGGCGTCGGAGGGTGTGGCTTAAAAGGTCACAGAAACCCTGAGAAGCCCCTAAGCTGAGCCGAGTAGACGCCGGCTCTAACTAAGCGTCCACCATCCCGGGATGGCATCGAGGGACACGTAAGCGCACAATGTCTGCCTCTAATGTGAGAGCAATTGATGCGCCAACGAGGGAGTTGGAAATGCGCAGCGTCTGTATACCATGTTAGGGACGCCTGCCGCATCACAATCCGCATACGACAGATGATAATGGAGGAAGCCTATAAGAAAAGGCATCAGGATCGATACCAGTAAGATTGTGATTATGGCATACTGGACAACAGCTATCAATTGGACATGATGACATGATAATGGAGAAAGCCTATAAGAAAAGGCATCAGGATCGATACCAGTAAGATTCTGATTATGGTATACTGGAGCAAACGATTGGATATGATGACATGGGCTGGTGGATGAAGTATTCTATTACCAATATGAGCTAGAGTGAAATCTGGTCCAGACGGCTTTCAGGCTAATGCTTTATCTGCCTCCGTCCCGTTAAAACCTGGCAAGCCTTAAAGAACGATCTTGGATTCGTCCTGTTAAGTTGGGGTGTAGGCGCAGTTAAGAATATCTTCTGCTTAGCTCCCGGTTTGGCTCTGAACACATGCGCTCATAAGGCTATGTGTCAACCCTCGCATGACCTCCCTGCATTGCAAAGATAATCATGGAACCACAATAAGGGTAACTACACAACGAAACTAAGATAACGGCTTTAAGTTGGGACCCAATTGCAAAGAAAAATGTTCACAACCACAAAAACACCAATACAAGGTGAGATGAAAAAACTGCAACCAACTTCAGACTGCTGTCATTTCTAAACCGCTCGTCCCACAGCTGTCAGATTTATTCTAGTGACAGCTCATTATATTGTTTACAAGCGCACAAAAGCATTTTGGTGGGAATTTTTCAAAAAAAAAGTTATTTGTGATGGAATTCAAGCGTGATAGTGTGATTGCTTTGCATTTGGCTGGAAAACCACAAGTGGCTATCGTTAGAGCCCTCCAGCATTTAGAAGTGAATAAATGTTTTGTGTCTCGTACCATCGCTCGTTACCATGATACTGGTAGCGTAGCCCGACGTCAAGGAAGTGGACGAAAAAAAACAGCAACATCGGCAGAAATGGTTCGAAAAGTGAAAAAGCGAATTGAACGAAATCCGCGTCGCAGTGGACGAAAAATGGCTCGTGAGCTGAACATATCGCAATATGCCATTCGGCAAATATTGAAAAATGAGCTTGGACTAAAGCCATTCAAGTTCCAAAAAGTGCAAGATCTTACTGATGCGCAAAAAAAAGTTAGACTCGAAAAAGCTAAAGAGTTGTTTCGCTTGGCCGAAAGTGGTGAACTGCCGAATTTGGTTTTCTCCGATGAGAAACCATTCGTTATCCAGCAGTTTGTAAACAAACAAAATGATCGTGTTTACTTGCCAGAGAGGTCAGCTGAAAATTTGCAACTTCGGTTGGCCATCACAACTCAAAAGCCGGCCATGGTGATGGTGTGGGCCGCCATAACAGCCGATGGTCGCTCGCCGCTCGTATTCATCGACCGTGGTGTCAAATTAAATGCGCAAATCTATCGCGAAAATATTTTGGAGGGAGTTCTGAAGCCCTGGGCACGCAAACATTTCGGCCGCAGACCTTGGACATTCCAACAGGACTCAGCACCATCGCACTCAGCACGCGCCATCCAAGAATGGTTAAGAAATGAGGTTCCTCGCTTCATTTCCACCGCACAATGGCCACCAAAATCTCCGGATGCCAATCCGTTGGACTATTGTGCCTGGGGTATTTTGGAAAGCAAGGTTGGAACTAAAAAATACCAAAGTGTCGATCATCTCAAGCAAGCGCTTCGCCGAGAATGGGACAAAATACCGCAGAGCCACTTTCGGGCAAAGGTGATGGTTTCATTGGCCGTTTGAAGGCCATAGTTCGTGCCAAAGGTGGCCAATACGAACAAATCTAAACCGATTCTCAAATTTGATGTTATTTCCGACATTTTTTGCTTTCATTCAATAAAATTTAAAAAAAATGAAAAAATTATGGCGTTTTACTTTGTTGCAGTTTTTTCATCTCACCTTGTACACTCTGGCGTTAATGTGGTGTGAACTGCAACTCATATATTATTAACATTTAAACGGCAACTTATTTATTGTTAATTATTTATTAATATTAATTTTAACATTATTATTTATTAAAGCATCCACTCAGTATGCTTGTCTAAGATTGAATGTCTACTTATGCTCCGCTTCATAAGCTTAGAGCTAAACTTAACATACAATAATAGCTTACGCTAGCACTTATTATGTATCTAAGGGAATG
>NC_051848.1:100253934-100267725 GCF_002237135.1 Teleopsis dalmanni
TGCCGAAAATATATTTAATTAAAGAAATATTATTTAACTTCCTTACAAAAACATAAGTTTCTTATCTCACAATTATTGGAATAATGTTCTTAGACTTGTATACGAATGATGCACCTTGAAGAAATTTATGACAACTTTCCAGAATACTTTGGAAGTTAGCCAAAGAAGTGTTCTAAAGTTTGAAAATATTTCCCTAATAGTGACAAATTACTCTGGTCTTACTGAAAAACCTGTCTTCAAAGCAAAAAATAAACAAGTCAATATGTTACTATAACGTTGGCTTTTGATATTAAATAATTGTTATAATTATTTATATATTATATATATAATATATATATAATATATTATATATATTGATATGCAAAGTTCTCTATCGTTTAGAACCACCCAAAGAGCCCATAGTTTCTATATGGCATCCCCCTTAGATATGTTATTGTAATATAATAATGACTATTGTGAGATAGAAAACACAGTAGCCAAGAGGAATTATTTTAAGGTAATGGTTTTGGGAATAAGATAATCATAAACCATTTATATTCTGAAGTGATGTTAAGGGTTTATTAGTATATATTAGTATATTATTAGTATATGTAAAATATATTGTCTACAGTTTTGAAGCTCTAAGGTTATTTATTGTAGCGAAAGTCAATAACCCCACAAAATAAGAAACAACAATCTATCAATCTTAAATGGAGCTTTTAGAAATGTGTCAGATTGTTAAACAAGAAGGAGACGGCCACGAAAAGCCATTAATAGTTTTAAGGTGACATTTGGTATATGAAAAATACTGGAAAAATAACTGGATGCGTTAGGCGAATTGCAGCAATTGCGTAAAAAGAAATTTATTTTATGATGCAAATCATAAAAATAAAACTTTTTACTCTCCTTAAATACGAATTAATGGTTCCTAAGATGCAGCTTTAAAATTTTTAATTAGAATAAGATATAATAATATTATTATTGTCGAAAGAGACAACGGTACACTACAACTTCTGAGAGCTACTTTATAATCAGTGAGAAGAGTTCCATTCGCTATCTCGGACACATTAATGCTATAGTGAAGCTTAACAATATCTCTTGGATCCAAATCTTAGAACTCATTCGTTGTAATCAATTCTTCAAAATACTTCTTGGACTGAAACTAAGACTGAAACGTATTCAAAATTACACGAAGCACACATCTATCTCACAAATCACAAAATCACAAAATGTATCATGATTCATTAGATGTTTCTGCATAATAACAATATCATTAAAAATACCAACAACGCAATGGAATATTCTTTAATAAATAAGAAAGAAGCTTCGAAACACATTCATGACTATTTAAACTATAAACGCTAATAGAATGTGCTATACTAAATCTGATTTAAAAGTAGCTTATAACATATCTAAAATCGATGAGTACCTCTTGAAGTTTATCTGAAGGTGCCTCAGTTGTAGCCATAACGTACCGCTACATAGGAACTTTATATTAAACAGCTATTAGACACTATATCTTAACTAGTTAGTTTAACAACCTCCCACCATTTCAATTCACAATTGCCAATCAAAGAATTTTGGTTACAAGGGCACTAACAGAGAGTACCACTGCACTTTTTTCTTACTAATATTTCTTTCCTTTATATAAATGCATTAGTCCATCATATTGTTTTCAGAAATTCACTAATGTGAACCGTTATATATTCAAATTACTCAAGTTCTGTTTACTAAAATGGGATTCTTAACATTCACAAAATCTATTTTACAGTCTTCCTTCAGACATGATTTCAGTGGGTTCAAGCGCTACACTGTGATTTTTAATCTTTTGAAAAATCTGAAAAGAACTTGAGTGATATTACTGCTTGAGACTTTGCTTAACACTGACAGGCTTGCACGGAAATGTGTGAGCTATTAGGCCCCCATAAACCGGGGTTCACCATTTCAAGTATGTTGTTTATTTAGTATTACTCAATTTTGGAACAAGTTATGTTATTTTTTTTTCATAAACAATTAAATATTATATAAGTACTTTATATTGTATATTACTTATGAAATTATATTAGAAACAAGTTGAAATGCTGTTATTCGTGAACTACGAAATTATCTTTATTACAGATATTTTCTCTTCGGGCTTATTTGTGTAATGACTTCTGCGGTCATTTTCGGTAATGTTATGAGCTTAGAGACAGAAAAAAATATACAGACAATATCTCTGCGTAGTGGATCGGATCGGAATGCTAACAATTCGCTTAATTGCTTTTATTAGTGAAATCAAAGAAATTCTCTTTACGATTCGATGCAACGTCAATTTCAATAATGTGCAACAGCAACATTGATCAACTGCAACATCAGTAACCACAACAACAACAACAACAACAACAACAATAACAACAATAAATAGCACTTAATATAATAATAACCACATGAAGAAGTACACAATAAACACAGCAACACCGACAATTAAATGTAAGCCTACGCAACATGCCTTTCAATATTTTGTACGTTTCTTTTGAATGACTTTTTCACCCGCGGCTCCATTGCATAAAGTCTTTAAAAAAATTTCCTTATTTTTATCTAAATTTTTTTTTTCTAAAATGTCTTTTCTTAAATAATAAAAATACGAAACATCTAAAGTTAAATGCTGCATCATGACAAAACCATTACACTTGACCAACTCCAACTTTATCTTTCATGATTTGTTGTTCTTGTTCATCCTCAACGCGGACTGAGTTTCCACTTCCTATTGTGGCCGGGCAGTTGAAATTTCCCATATACACCGGAGTCGGAGTCAGAGACAGAGTCGGAGTCAGAGTCGGAGTTGGAGTGTATCATATTAACTGCACTGCACTGAACGCTGGCCAGTTTAGAATTTTTTACTAGAACTAAGCTAAGCTGTACTGAAATTAACTAAGCCGAGCTGTGTTTAGCTGGAGAATCTGCGCTTCTTCTCGAGTTGTTCGATTGACTTTTTCATGTTCTGAATCCATTACGTTTGGCTGTCTGTGTGCCGGAGCATTTAAACGTTTTACTTCCAGTGATTGATTGATAGCAGCATGAGTGCTTTTATTGTTGTTGGCGGTGTTGGTGGTGTTGGTGGTGTTGGTGGTGTTGCAATTGTTGTTATTTCGCGCTTAACGTTTAAGACCTTTAAACTGATATCAGCACAAAATGCTGCAACTTGACGCAGCAAAAAAACTAAAGATATTTCAAATGTTTGCAACGACTTTATGAGTCACTACATTACATTGGCACACACAATCATAAAATAAAATTATATTTTAAAAATATTAGTTTACGTTAATAATGATAATCTTTATAATTACGACCACTGCAATCTACTGACATCAAGTATTTATGCCTCAAGGTACAATAGCCTTCATTATTTCAACTTACAAATCACAGAAAACTGTACTGTATAAATAACATCACAACCTTATTTTTTAAAAAAAAATTTATTTTAGAGCTGAGACTTCCTAAGCTCTTCTTAGCTTCCTAGCTGTTGAAGGAACATTTTCCGGTACAACTTGAAAGGGAAAAGTGAAAAGGAATACACTGTTGTAGTGGTATTCAGATAAAATTTTATCAAATTTTTTTTGTTATTTTGGTTACTATTGTCAAAATAAGGGAAAAAACAATAGCCAGAGGATCACCTATGCTCCCAGCTGGCGTGCATATGTGAGAGAAAGCTCTTTTGTGTAACTGAAAGCTTTCTAAAAATTGAAAATGAAAACTTGTCAACTTTGCTCCCTGTTGAAATATATACCTCACATTTATGGTATATGTCAACTATTTTATTTCTTAGAAAACATTTTAAAAATTGACAATAAAAAAACTTTCAATTATGCTCTTAGCTGACATATATTTGGGAGAGAAAGTCTTCAGTATAAAAGAAAGCTTTTTAAAAATTACCAATATAGAAACTCTCAATTATGCTCTCAGCTCACATATTAACGTGAGAAAAAATTCTTTATTGTAACAGAAAGTTTTTTAAAAACTCACAATAAAAAAAAACTCTCAGCAATGCTCGTAGTTGACATATATTTGTGAGAGAAAGTTCTTTAATGTAAATGAAAACTTTTTAAAAATTAAAAGCGAAAAAATTCTAAACTTTGCTCCTAGGTGACATTTGTTTGTGAGAGAAAGTTCTTTCGTGAAACAGAGAGCTTTTTAAAAATTGAAATCAAATTTTATATTAGGCTTGAAAGGAGCAATTGAACTACGATCAATTTTGAAATGTTATAACTGATGACAATACATTAAACAAAAGTGTTTGAACATATATGTTAATAAGTAACCACAAGTCCCTATTGTTACACTCCATATATACCTTAAGGTAAATAAATCTTACACGTATCTCGAAAAACAGCAACAAATGTCTGCAAAAAAAAAAATCAAAAATAGTCTGGTAACGAAAAATGAACAATATATCAGCAATTTTCTGAAAAACTAATCCATTTGCTTGATAAAACAGAAGAGTTGTGGTACTCAAACGAATATTAAGCAATTGAAAATCCGACCAAAAGCTTTTAATAGTTCGTTTTTCTGTTGGTAACACATAATTTTTTGATGTGAACCTCCATCGCAAAAAAGTTTTAAAGTGATCTTAACCAATTAGCAACCAAATACTAGGGAGTTGACGCTTCAAAAGGAGCCTGTACCGTCAGTTTCAGAAGAATTTTAATAGTAGCCTTAACTTGGGTATTAATCTATTTGGTTTCTAATCACTGCAAGATATGTATACCATTTATGGTGTCTATAGTGACTAAGCTTGCAACAGGTTGATTAGATTGTATTCAATAAAGAAATAAGAATACCGATAGCAAATGTAGCTAACACCAAGAACTAAGGCAATCAAAGGCATAGCTTAGTAATGAATGGGCATTGATTTTACTTTTGTATGCCGAATGGCTGCGTTTGAATGGCATTTCTAAGCAACAGTATTCCCACCAAACTTTAATTATAGGGAAGCAAGAACTTAAACAGTAGCGCATCATTAAAGGATATATTTAGCACGTGTAGTGTGATAACTGTAAATAATTAATTTCTGTGTAAAATCAAAACACATAAATATATACGTATAAAGGTCATTTGAATGTATTAGGTTAAGAATAGTGCTGTTTTAGTTCATATGGTCAAGCTCATGATATTCGTCATTATAATGTCACCCTTGATAAAATGGCATGTCTACTCAAAACCAAAACACCACTATTCGTGTATGCAAAATAAAAATTTCTTGGGGTTATCTCTGATTAAAGATGCGAGAACTTACATATTTACATGATTTAAGGTATAATTCAAGGATAAAAATCCGCACTTGGAATTTAATCCTTCATTCAAGAGGTACAGTAAATTTAGTCTTATGATATAGGTGTTGCAATCGCCAGTCAAAGTCAACAACTTAAAAAAATTTATGGAGAGATTATAATGAATAGTCAAAGAATTCAACAGGTTGAGAAAAAACAACAGAAGTAATAAACTTGTAGCAAACATAAAATAAAATATGTATAAAATATTAATGTAGGTTTTCACTTTTATTAAAATCTGCTTAGTGAAATCCCAATCATTTTTTAAGTGTACTATAATTACATTAAAATAAACCATCTATTAATGGTAATCATTCTTATATAATATTGGAAGTCAGATAAAAGATTTTATCTGACTTAGGCTATTACCGAGTTGAGTAGTTCTTGGCCGCATCCAATAGTCTTCTGTATTCAGCGATGTGACAAGTGATTCAGCGACAAGTGACTTATTCCATCGGGCACCTTTCTGCCTGAAATAGTTTCATCCTTTCGTCAAAAATGTCTAAGCCAATTTTTATGTGCTTAACTATGTCAATTTCAGTGAGCTGTATAATTGATATAGCTCTTGGTTCCATCTAATTTGGTAGTCGTTATCAACGATACAGAATCATCGATTTTTCGAAGAATTTTTTTCTCAAATGCAACTGAGGCCTTCTTATCACTGTTGGTTATTGTTCAAGCTTCTGCACCATAAGGCAGGACAGACATAATAAATGACTTGTAAATCGAGTTTTGGACTTGTCAAGAGTAGAATTTATTTCTCAATTGCATTTTTAATCCAGATGTGATTTAGTCTATGAATAAGAATGATTTCTCGTCTAGACTGACATCATTTTTTGGTGTTCACGCTGGTTCCCAAATAAATAAAGTCTTTCAAAACATGGAACTTTATGAAAACACTATAGGAAAAGTGTCAACCATAATTTGCTTTGTTCTTATACGAGTATACCATTATCTTCGCTAATTTGTAAGCCACATTGACCGGATTTTTAACCCGGGTATTCTTGACAACAATACTAACGTCATAGACATACGGTACACTTTTGTAAAATATTGTACCAGTACGGTAGCGGCTAGATTATCGTTTCCAACATTAGCTTTAATGAGTCACGCAACAAGAAGTCACGCTGTCTGCAACCTCATATCGAATGTCTCTGGAAGTCAGGAAGTTTTCCTAATTCTAGCAAAGCTAGTGGTGATGATCACCGTCATAGCTGTATAAGCTTTTCTGCGATTTTAAATTAAGACTTAGCGACAGAAGACTTTATAAATTTTAATTAAATTTGTTTTCTTTATTCTGCAATTTGATGTTAACTAAATCCATAAAACTTAACTGAAAGTAATCTTTTGAATTTTCTAATGCTTAACTCTTTAGTATTGAATTTGTTATCAATACATCAATGACAGAAAAGAACAATCGTCTTCTAAAACTGTTCCGCAATCCTGAACATGTTAACAGATACTATGGTACTCAAAGGATTTTAAAACTTTTTCGTAGAACCACAAGAAGTGACGAAAATTCATCAAATCAACATAAATATTTTATGTGTTTCTTTTTTCTTTTTTGATAAATGGTCAGAAAGGTAAAGAAAAAAACTACAGTATTTCTTTACTCAATTAAATAAAACAAACTATTTAAAAACCATTTTAAATTATGGTGATTATTTATCTGATGTTAACGTTATTTCTCCACAACTCCAATGGTATTTTAGTAAATACTGATAAGATATCGATCAAAGGCATGCCTACATATAGCCCCCTTTTCGAAGGCAGTTTTTAACGACGTTCTCAATAACTAAATGCAGCGTTTGCTGCAATGTTGATTGCAGTTCATTTATATGCCGGGCTTAACATTGGAATTCGTTAAATATTTCGCTTGCAATTTGTGCGAAAATGCTGAATCTGAATTTCTTCCACTCCTGATCGATGCGAAAGATTGGCGTTCGGTGCTCGGCATTTGGCGTTCTGCGCTTAGAGCATAAAAATTATGTTGAATACAACAGGTGGATTCCACAACACTTGAGATAGCCATGAGCAATAGCAATATGAAAAGCAACATCATCATCATCATCATCATCATGATGCATCATAATCATCGCAATCAGCTGCAACACCACCAACGCCAACAACTACAATAACAAGTAACAGAATATATTATATATAATAATATCTGCTGGTACATTATCTGTAACTTCAATGCAAACGTGATTTTCTCAAAATCGTTTAGATTTTTTTTATATTTTCTTTTTCTTTTTTTTATTTATTGTTGCTGCAAGTACAATGTTTATGCTGCATCACCTTCACAAGAGCAATAATGGCAAAGAAGATAAAAAAACCGATACTCAGTCATATCGATCGATTAGTGGCATTTCTATTGCATTCAATTTTCATGTTTGGCAAAAAGATACAAAATACAAAAGATACTAGTACTTGCAAGATGAGATGAAGTGAGATGAAGGGAAAAACGCTTTTGCCCATTGGCACAATAAACGCGCGATTTATTTAATATGAAGCAAGTGCGTCGAATGCGTCCTATGCGTCTCTGCGGACATGCGGACATGCTCGCACGTCATGTTTGAGTTGCAGATGTGGTACGCTGTGGACGCAGTGCATTGAGTCCAGCATCCATCGTATCCATCGCCTGCCTCATCTATGCTAAGCTCTTTCGGTATGCGATAATGGGATGATGGCATGTACCATTTGCAGTGGTCAAGGTTAAATTTAGTATTTTTACTCATAATTGTTTGTGATGAACGCAAGTACTTGCCGTTTGGGAATTATGAGGTAATAATTACGAGTACTTCGAAAATGCGGGTGTACTTCTGAAATTCTTTTTTATTCGATTCCGTTTTGTTTTTTGTTTTTTTTGAATAAATTTACATACGACTTACGAATAGGACTTATTCTCCTTCCATTATTTTCATCTTTAAATAATTAAATAAATTAATGGATAATTGGGAAATACAATCTGTACAAAAGCTGGAGTTGGATAAAGTTTTTCATAGCGGTTTGGTTGGGAGAAAAGAAAAGTAACACATAAACATGACTTATGGCCTAGAGTCATTAGGGGATTAAACGCCTCTAAAATAAGAAAATACAGAAAAATATAGAAATTAATAAGTATTATAATTATAATGATAATATAACTTAAAAAACAAGAAAACATATTTTCATTCAAAGACAGCGTCTATAGTTTTTTACGTGATAACAACTCAACATTGAATGATAGCGATGAATATAGTCAGTCTACCTTCGTAACTGTGGGTCACGACGATTCGATTAAAATGATCAATCTGATTTGCACAGGACACCCAAAAGTGTAGGTTAATCTTTACGCAAACATATGATGCTTTTAAATATCCTTTATCAAAATTGAAAAAAAGTTAATTTTATATTATTTATAAGGGAATACAAGTCCTTAGTCAGAAATATGTTTTAAGGAGATCTTTTGCATGAAATGTCAAATACAGGCCATAAGTTTATTTCAAGAAAAACTTTTAACTTAAATGCTGAGTGAATCTTACTTTCGTTTACTATCCAGTCTTGTCATGATGAATTAATATTAAATTGATCAATGTATGTATACATATAGTCTTTCGATTAGTTTCGAGGGGTGTTGAATTTTCTCAAGACCTATCTTGGCTTCATGACTGAGCGAATTTCTAATTTCTTATAACAATATAGGCATTCCACTTGCTACAGTTAAAATGGCAATTAAACAAAAATACCTGAGCATAACCAAGCAATACTAGGCTGACCAACCTCAATGTCAGATTTCTAGGTTGACTTGATCTAATTTAGACAAGAAAAGAACTAGTCAGCTACTTCAACTAAGACAGAACCTGCTCAGCGCTACGGTATCTGTGCTGACGGAACACTGTGTAATAGGAAGGCATGCTATAAGACTGGGTCTTCCCTTTAATGGTTTTTGTTGAGGTTGTGGCTCTGAGTATGAGGAGGAAACCGTGCTCCATTTCATGTGTCACTGTCCTTTCTTAGCTAGAAGAAGATCAAAAATTTTAAGATCTACTTTTCTCACCGATCTGACTGAGCTGTCATCCTGTAATGTTAGGGACCTAGCCAAGTTTATGGAACTGTCAGGTTGGTTTTCCTTTACCTAATGGAGGAGTCGTTACCTTAGTTCGGCGTTGAATGTATACTGATCTAAATCTATGTACATACCAACGTCATACCTGTGGTACCACAATGGGCTATTATTTGAGCTCATGTGGGCTTTTTGAGATACAAGGCCGCCACTCCAACCTAACTACCTGCAATAATATAACAAGAAAATATTAAAGATTGCTTCGCTGAGTATATAATAATTTATTAACGGGCTAATTGATCGATTAAATAGAAGTAAAAAAAAGCATAATTTATTATTTACATATAAAAACAATTTATATATTTCTTAAAGTATTTTTCCGATATATCGATTATCTTCAATAGTCACCTTCAGAGAAACTGTTTATATTCAATGGATTATCAAATTTCGATAAAGTTTATGATGAACTTCTCTAATCATATATCATTATTAGAGAAGTTCAGTCGTCTTTGAGTTTGAACCGCCAAATCTCATCGTGCCACTATTGTTTTCGTTCCGATAATAAAGCCAGCAATTTCTTAAGCATAAAATATCGTTTATAATAAACAGTTGCGAATATAGTCGTAAATTATATATTTCTGAGTGGTTTAAAAGTCCTTTTATTAATATTTTTCAATTTTTTTTGTTTTTTTTTTTTTTGATTTTTTATATATGAATAAATATTTTAATATCTTTTTCTGTGTTTTATGCCATACGCAATCACTTCCAAAAAATAAGTCACTTTTAAAATATTTGCACATTTTTCAAGTGATGACAATCTTTTGTTTTCGCTTCTTGCAAATTCTTTGCCTTTCTAGAGATCAAAACAAATATATTGATACTTTTGTTAAAATATTAAAAAATAAAAATTACTAAAAAACGACGAGGATTTCGAGAGAAAAAACACCGAAGTAATGTATTTAAGTCGTAAAGAATAAAGGAAAAGTGCCTTGAGTCTCTGCGGCAGTGGATAATGTACTCATATTTAGCTTAACCGAACTGCCCAACTGCTGCTTGTATTGAACTTTTGGCTTTAACAAGTGCACAGCAGGACGTCCTTTGTTTTTACCATTTATTTTGTCGGTTATTGTTGTTTTTGTTATTACAGTAGTAGAAGTAGCATTGGCAGCACTTAATGCCATTTTGTCGTTATTGCTATTTCACTTAGCAATAAAACTCAAAACAATTTATAATTTTGCTGCAGATATCAGATCAGAGGCTCGACATGTAAGACATATTAATACAAAACCATATAAATTCCATTGATTCGACATAATTTTCCTTTTGTAGTCGTTTTCTTTCTTTTGCGTTTTTATTCATTTTAATTTTTTTTTTTTTTTTTTGTAATTTTCTTTAAGTATTTCTTCCGTACGTTCTTCCTTTTGTACTCAAAATTTGCATATTTATGCAATAAAAAATTGTTATTTATTTAAACAATGAAACAAAAACACAAAATTTATGAATGAAAGACAACAAAAACGTGACTGAGAACTTCATTTTTTTGTTTTTTTTTATAAATACTAAAAAGTATTTACCATAATAAATGAAGGTAAATAAATTATTTAAACAAAAAAGTAAAATTTCTCTTAAAATATATCACCGTAGCAATGTGTATAAAATTAACACTACAACCCTTCAACATTTATCAAGACTTAACTAACACTATCTACTTGACTACTCAGCGTTAAATAATTAGTTCTCCAAACCACGACACAGAACTACTAATTATGGTAACTTACCAAAACAAAGTACCTTACTTCAATATGAATAAAAAAATGTGTTAATATTCATAAGTTTCCAACATTTTCATATCGACAAGGTCCTCAAAATGTCCATTCATGTCTTGACATAGTGCTTTTCCAGAGTCATCAATAGCAACTTGTTGGCATAAATGCTATAAATAATGACGCACTCGTCTTAACTACCAAAAATACTTGATTTGTTCAATAGTAACAAATATACCAGCTAAAAAAGTTGGGTTCAAATGCTCTTTGAGACAAAGCCAACAAGCCAAAATCTTACCAGATGTACACAGAGATTCGATGATACTGATACAAACAACTACACACAGCCCTAGTTATCTTAAAATTTTTTTTAACTGCAACAACATTTTTTTAATTATTTTTAATCATTGGAATTTACAGATCATTGTATTATGGGTAACCATGCTAGGAGACTAAATCTCCGTTTCCAACATATCTATCGCAATTATGGTGAGGACGAGAAAAGTGTCTCCCATCTGCTCTGCCTTTGTGCGATACATGCGCAGTGCTGCCTTAACACTTCAGAGGCTTTCTTTTTTGTGGATCTTGGCGAAGTACAAGACCTTCTTCTGAATAGCATTATAAGCTTTGCCAAAGAATATGCTTCAATAATAATACAAAAATAAAATATAATTAATTAGTACTATTATTCTACAACTGGTTTTTGATTTCGTTCTCATATAAACACAGCAAGTAAATTTTTTCAAACTTTCACAACAAATTAACAAAACTTCAGAAAAAAGTGCGATCATACATGTCAAGTACGGCTGTTGGTCAGTTGTCTAAGGTTCGCTGATTCTGAGCTTCAAATTTGTCAGGGCACGAGTGCACTATTTACGAATAATTATTTATATTGTGGGACATCGCATTGTCCAACAAGTGGCCACACCAAAGTGAAAGATTAGCCGAAGTAGACCACGAAACTACTTGGGTCCTTTTTCGCCCTTCGACTCTCTGGTGTCGTTATTGAGTTGAAGCGGGAGTGGCTACCGTTCGCATAACTACATCTGTTGTTAATGCAAGCAGCTCATTTAGCTTGAGGCTTACTGCCAAGTCATCACTAACCCAATGGTGTTCCAAGACAGTCTTCCTCCTACTTGTCAGTGCTGGACATTGACACAATATATGCACCGCAGTTTCATTTTCTTCCTTTTATTTATTTTTTTTTGTGGTTTTTTTTTTGTTAAATCAAATACAAGAATTATTTCCGAGATCACTGATGATGTGTTTTTGGCAACACTCGAAACAGTTGTGTAGTCAGTCAAAAATTCAATAAATAAAAATAAAGTAAAAATGAATTTTTGTTGTTGTAGTTCACTACTGTTCGAAAACCTCTTTAAAAATAAATATATAAATAGTATATATGCCTAGTAAAAGTATATACCATAAACCTATCGTCAATGACTCACAGGTGCGGTTGCGCTTAGAATTTTCATAGAACCAATCGAATTGAATCTAGAACAGACTATGTGTTTCGTCCAAATAAAACATTTAACGTTTTAAATTTAATAAATTATATATAATGTTCGCATTTATAAAAATCACGTCTTTACAATTGTACAAAAGTTTTATTAAATTAAGAAATATTTTTTCTGGAAAAGATTTTCATTTTGCCAATCAGTCACTTACTCATTGTCATAACAGAATCCTAAGTGGAGCAATCAAATTATTTTGTACATTCGCATCCATAAATCAATGTGAACTATTTCATTTCAGTTGGATAAAGACACTTGACATTCGATTGAAGCAGTACTTTCTTTCCTTGTACAGCACGCAAGTAAAATTTCCATGCAACTCAATTAAATTCTTGTTAAATATTTTATTTTCTCTAAAATATTGGTAGAGCTCATAGAAGAAAAATTCGAAATCTGAATCTGAATATCGCATTCGATTTAATGCATTAAATCTAACAATAATAATAATGAGAAGGAACATGACAGCTCAGTGAAAACAATTCGAACACGGCTTTTGAGTTATTATGTATCTTTCTGATTGATTGATTACAATTTCAGCTATCATGTGCAACATGCAACAAGACAAAAACCTTTTATGCACAGAGTGCGGATCACAGTTCTCCTCCAACAATTCCGACTTCTTTGTGGGGGCTTTGGGCACACATGCGCAAGTTTCTTCAGAGTTTGATACGGGCCTCAATTTTTCATTGTTGTGAACTGGGGAAAGCACAGTAGAGAAATTTTAACAATTAACATTTTTAAATTGAAAGACAAATATTTTTAAGTTATGAATATATATTGTCATGTGAGTACAGAAAAAAACTTTTACAGAAACTGAAACATATCGAAGTCATATCGATTAATAGGTGCCATAGAATATAATTGCAACTATTTTTCTAAACTTAAGTTCAAGTTTAGAAATTAAAATTTATTATTATTTTTATAAAGAGGTTTTTCGAACAATAGTGAAATACAACAACAAAAATTATTATTTTTATATTATTTTAATTAAATGAATTTTTGGCTGACCATAGAACTGTTTCGAGTATTGTCAAATATCCATTATCAGTGGTCTTGGAAATAATTCTTGTATTTAATTATTAGTAAATAATTATTTTTTGAGATTGCAATTACCAGGAATCGAACTCGGGCCCTGCCAAATGTAAAGCTCAGAATCAGCGCACCTTAACTAACTGATCCAAAGC
>NC_051848.1:100267825-100274348 GCF_002237135.1 Teleopsis dalmanni
ATGACGATAATGCTCCCTCGCACCGAGCCAACATTATCAACGATTTTAAGGCCAAACATTCAATAAATACCATCGAACAGCCACCGTATTCACCTGATCTTGCACCGTGTGATTTTTTCCTGTTTCCCAAACTCAAATTACCACTCAGAGGAACGCGTTTTGAATCCATAGAAGACGTAAAACAGAATTCGCAGAGGGAACCCAAAGCCATACCGGAAAGCGCCTATAAAAAATGTTTTGATGATTGGAAGAAACGTTGGCATTTGTGTATCGCTTCTAATGGAGCATATTTTGAAGGAGATAAAATAAATATTGATGAAGATTAAGAATTTTGCGTTTTATTTAAAACTTCCGGAAACTTTTCGGTCACAATGTATATCCAAAAAAATATTTTTGAAGATTGTCGATGATAGATATCTCGTAATATCCGAAAGAGCTATAATTCAACTAATTCAATTATTTGTATTTAAAATTTAGTTGTTATATATTGCCATGTACTCCTTTGCTATTTTAAATAGATTTTTTGTCATATATGTCCTTAAAAAAATTTAAAAAAGTATTTATTTTTTTTTTTGTGTATTAAATATTAAATAACAAATATGATAACACTTGTTTGCTATAACTATTATTGCTTCATACATGCAATTAGAAAGATATCGCAAAATTTATAAAATCGATTTTATATAGATATTATATTTTTTTTAATATATTTTTTATTTTTATTATTTATTTTTTATTTTTATTTTTGTTTTTTATTCTTATTTTTATTTTATATATTTTATTTTTATTTTAATTTGTATCGAAATTTTATTATTTCATTATTCAGTTTTAACAAATCCACAGTGAAGTAAGTATATTAAAATTACTCTAAGCAATGCCTGTTGTGCTTCTATCATTAAGCACCCTGTTAAGTCCTTTTTAAAGCAGTTTTATCGGCCCGCATTTTATTACCTAAATAAGGCCGCAAATAATTCCCAAAAGTGTAACCGACAATGTTTGATTACTGGCGCGTCAGTCGTAGTCGTTCGCAATATTAAACCGTAGCAGTTAAGGATGTTTACACACCCACACGCTTCCAAATTAAGGAAAAAGGTTAGTTGAAACTGTGCTTATATGTCGGAATGTGAAATGTTCACCTATCTTATATCCTTCCCGAATTCTTTACCTTAAAGTTACAATGAAATTATTGACTTTAACTTTTTGACCTTTTTTGCCAATTGAATTTTTTTCATGTCATTACAAAGGATATACACAATAATGTTGATTTAAATGCAAAATTTTACAATTTTCTCTTGCGTACTTGAAACTACTAGGAAAAAAATTGTATAGTGAACTTATAAAAAATTGGTTCCATTGATCTCTTTATGTAAGAGTAAAGAATGCTGCAAAAGACCGAGGACAGCTTCAAGAGTCAATGAAAAAAGTAACTCTTATTTAAAGTTAACGAAAGAATACCTTTGCATTTGCTTCTTTGAAAGGTCATACGTTTGCAAAAAGATTCCAAAAATAAATTCAAAAATAAAAAAAGAGTACTTTTTTTTTAAGGAATTCTCTTATTTTACTTCAATTTATTTTCTGCATTTTTTGCATGCAATTACAGCGTTTTTTTCGCCTCAAACAAAAAATAAAGAATCTTTTTCGATCTCGTTTCCATTTTATTTATTTTAACTTTTATTTTATTAAATTTATTTTATTTTACGGATGTATAAGGACACCAATTTTAAAACACTTGCGGTACTTTTAAAAAGGTCAGCAATTTATTTTTTCAGAATAGCACAAGATCTTCGGAAACAAACTTGGGTTACATCAAATAAAACAGGATATTAGTTTTCAGTTAAAATGAAAATGTATAGTATTTCTACTTATTTGATATATAATATTGTGTTTTATTGAATTTTTTAAATACTTTGATATGCATAGTAAATTAATTTAACCCTTAAACCCAAGATAATATTACTCATATACATAAATCGTATCATGACAATAGCATGATTTCGTTGGTTGGTTGCATTGGCAGGCCATTAGATAGCTGCCATGTACCTCAATTAGCAATTTTGCGCCATTTTGCCACCACATTCCTTGCAAAAACCCTTAGTATTTAAGAGTAGAGACTAAATCCATCTCGTCAAATTTAGAAAATGTAATAGGTCTCTCGTCTTCACCGATGAACAGTTTGATAAACTGTTCAAGAAGTATCTTCCTAAAAATCTATTTCTTCTGAACGCCGAAGCTGAACTCCGTTCACATTGAAAATGTATAATGGTTTCTTTTTCCAGCGGGTTTCCACAACTTCTTCAGTGAGGATAGATAAAGAATATGCAGTTTCTCTGCGTAGGTTACTAAACACCCATGACCAGAGAGAACTGCAGTAAACCTTGTAATGTAGACGGGTCTCTTTTGATGAGTTCAGAGTATCTAATTTCATTATAGGTAGGCCATGTTAACTTTAAAGTTGCACATGACTGACCAGAGACATGACCAATATACACCAATGACCAGAGACAACTGCAGCAAGCCTTGCTGTGTTTACGCGGTCTCTTTTGATGAGTTCAGAGGATCTAATTCATTATAGGTGGGTCATGTTAACCTGGAAGTTGCAAATGTCTGACCAGAGACATGATCAATGATCAGACATTGCTGCAGTAAGCCTTGCAGTGTTCACGCGGTCTCTCTTGATGAGTTCATACAATATCTCAGAGGATCTAATTTCATTATAGGTGGGCCATGTTAACCTGGAAGTTGCACATGACTTAAGTGTTTTCCATCTATTATTGGCAAGTTGAAGTAAGTAGAGATAAATACTTCTCTAAATGGCCTGTAGCGTAATATACACCGGTACCATCAGAAACACATCCAAGGAAGCACCACAGCGGACTAAACTTCCTATGTCCAGAAACCCAGATAAGGGTGAAGGGATAGCATTATTTAATAAATATAGTTAATAATCTTAGTAAATCATAAAATAAATTAAGCAATTTATTTCCAATAAAATGCATAGTCAAAACTGCTGAGTTGTTATTTGTTGATAATAATCCAGAGAAAAAGAAAATAAAATCCTGTTTCATCAAAAAAATCGTGTTCAATCAAAAAATTCCTGTTTCATGTAAGAACCAGCATAGCACATAACACCCAATTCAGGAGGATGATCAAAATATTTTTTCATATCATTGTTTTGTAAATTGGAACGAGATAGTATTAATTCAGTTTGCACATATTGCTATGTCAATTTCCCTGAAGGTTATTTGACTGTTATCCTGTCACTGCCACAAAGAGTAAAATAAATAACGTTTTTCAGAAAAATAAAAAAAATATTACAGAAAAACAAGAAGAAGCAGAAATTTTGTCGAAAAGAAGTGCTCAGAAAAAACTTAATTACATTTTTCTGTTTGCTTTTCCACAACATTTATAATTTTTTCATTTCATAACTCTCAGTTGCCACGAAAACCATCCACTTTAATTATTATCCTTTTGAATTTACCATACAATGCCAGACATTTTCATATTATTTTTCTTTACATACTTTTTTTTTGTTTTTTTTTTTGTATTATTTCAACTACAAGTGCTGACATCCTTGCGTACACACCGAACTGTACTCCTTGAGAGGAGTTCATAATTTTCTCATTTTACTTCTTACTTATAATTTTCTTACTTCATAAGAGTACTATTCTTCTGTTAATTTTAATTCATTTACCCAACATTCTTATATTAAATTATACGTATAAGTTTGTTGGTACCCCTTATCTGATCGAACTAACACAGCTGTTATCCTTGAAAACGTAGCTTTATTTATAGCGTTTTTAATTGACTGATCTGGATTCAATCTAGATTTCCTTTCGTTCTGTTAAATTTTATTACCCAATCGAACGTCTTTCGATGAAATCGCAATTTACCTGCCATGTATTTTAAAACTGGCAATAAGTATATCTAGAATGTTGTAAATTAATCTCAAGTTTAATACATTTCGCTACAAATTAACCAATGGAAAATGAAAATTACACTAATGCTGTTTTCGATTGGTAAATCTGGATTTAATCTAGATTTACTCTAAATCTATCAAATTCTGTTATCCAATCGAACATTTTTAGAGTTATCTTATATTTTTGTAGTAGTATTAGTAGACATTTGTATATTTCAGAAATACATATATCAAATCAAATCATAGCTCACCTGTCAAATCATCTAAAACATCTGTTAATTTCAGAGTCTAATCTCGAGTGTTATACATTAATCTCGAGTGTTATATAGACTTACCAAACGAAAATGAAAATTACACTAAAAGTGCATATTAATTAAAAAAGTTACTCTAAATTTACCAATCGCACACGATATTAGCTTATAGCTTTATTTGGTTGTTTCACTTGCACTTGAATGGACAAATCGTGCTTTACATAGTGCTTCGTACGTTGATCACTACGGTACTTTTTGGGATCCTTCTAGCCTACATCTAAAAAAGCACTTATTCGGGTTGCCAGAAGAATCCATAACCAAACATATACAATATATTGTATATATAATATATTATATTATTTTGTAACATTTAATTTTATTATATTTTTTTCTACTTGATTAATAATCAATTTTACATTTTCACAATTTTGTTTTTATTTACAGAATCGACTTGCCGTTATACTAAGAGCGCTTGGACTGAATGTGATGCCAAAACCAATATGCGTTCCCGGACACTTACATTGAAGAAGGGCGAAGCCAATTGTTTACCCACCCGAACTATGCAAAAGAAATGCAAGAAAAGTAAGCCAAATACAATAAAATTGTAAATTTTATTTATAATTATTTTTAAAAAACTATATATCAAGTTAACACCCGCGGTCTTAATTATTAAATCGCCTGATGGCTACTCAACGGGCTTGATTCTGTATTATTTCAAATCTATTATTAACATATATAAACAATATATAATAAACGCGCATATATAAGTAAAGTATATATACAAAAGTTATATATTAACTTAAATAGCGAGGTTTCGAAAGTATTGAACAACAAAAATTATTTTTATATTATTTTAATGAATTGAATTTTTGACTGACCATACGGCTATTTCGAGTATTGCCAAATACCCATCATAAGTCGTCTTGGAAATAAATTTTGTATTTCATTATTCGTAAATAATTTTTTGAGACTACAAGTACCAGGAATCTAGCTCGTGCCCTGTCAAATTTAAAGGTTAGAGTCAGCGCTCCTTAATCAACTGACCTAAAGCCGTACTTAAGCTTATGTTCGCACATTTTTCTAGAGTTTAGTTAGTTATCTGTGAAAGTATTATTAGCAAATATTTTTGTTAACAAATAATGAAATAATTATATTATTTAACTATTAAGTCATCACCGGCGACTATACAATCCATCTAGGACCTCAGCCTATTTAACAACAGTCTACCATTCTTCTCGGATTTTTACATTTTTTTTGCAATTTCTTATATTCTTTATTTCTAAGTCCTGCTGCACACTGTCTTTCCATCGTTTACTTGGTTGCACTCTTCTTCTGCTGGTTCCTACTTCGTTCTCATAAATCTTAAGTGGTGCTCTCATATCCGGCATTCTTATCACATATCTAACCCATCTTAATCGCTGGTTTTTCATCGATTTGTTGATTGTATCACCTTCAGTTAGGCGTTTGCGTCTGTGGTTGTGTCTTATGCAATACATCCTGTTTTCTTTCATGGGGCCAAACATTTTTCTAAATGTTTTCCTTTCCAACACTGCTATCTTGCCTGCTTCAGTTTCAGTTAATCTCTATGTCTCGCAGCCATATGTACCTTTTTGTACAATATGTACTGTTTTGTTTTCCGCAAAATATTATTAATTGTAATTAGTCGTTTTAATCCATAATTAAATATACATTAATCCATTTAATCCATTATTAAATAATAGAAATTAATAAATAACATATTTATTTATGTTAAGCATATGTTAAATGTATATAAAAATATTTTATCTTCATTTTTTTGTTTGTTGAGTCCTATAAAAATTCTTAATTTAATACTTGTCAATTCATGGCTATAACGCTTTATCATTTAGTTCATCTTAATTTAATATATTTTGAGAAAATAATCCTTAATAATTTCTCATTGAATAGTTTCAAAACAAACCTAACTCAACTCAAACAATTTATCTTATGAACATTATTTCTCATCCACACTTTAATATCCTTGCAGTTTATCTATTCATCATAATCTTACTTTATCTACTTTGTCACTCTTGTGACTTTGTTCAAAAAAAAGGGATTTAATTACTGCTTCAAGGTAAAAATTATACAAGAAATTCACAGACACATGAAGTGTATTCAAGTCTACATGAATGTGTATACTCAGTTCATACCTTTTTTGGGATATATTATCCTTTGTTGTCAACGCAGTTAAATAGGATCCAATGATGAACAAATGCATAAAATACCAAGAATAAAAAGTGATATAAAGACAAGCATCGAACCATAAAGAAATGGTAAACATGAAAATATTAAAATTTATGATGGTATTTTCCTGATGAATGACTTGGCATAGTCTTCA
>NC_051848.1:100274448-100279635 GCF_002237135.1 Teleopsis dalmanni
TATTTAGTTCCAGTTTTTAGATTCGAGTTCAAGTTTGTATTAACAAGTTTGAGCTGTCTTGTTTGTGCTATTATATAGTTATCAACAACTAAAATAAAGTGTTTCCTTTTAGCATTTATTGATAATCCAGAGATACGAACGGGAATAGAGTAATTATAGAAGGGCAAATTTGAAACAATATAATGACAAATACTAATAATATCTGCTACTTGCTAACAATTCCCTAGGTACAAATCATTATTCAACTTACAGTATCAACATTTTATAAGTACACAGTTCTTTGTTTACAACTAAGCATGTAGAGTGCTTTTACTACTAACAAATAAGTACAAGAAAATAGATGTTTTTTTACAGAAACGTCAATTATTTACACTTTGTTAGAATATTTTTGTTTCTTTAATTTTAAATTAGAGTACATACTACAATAAAGTATTAGACAAAAACTTAAAAACGCAAAATATGTATCATTTCAACATACTTACAATGAATTTCTTCAAAGTGAAATAAATGTCGATTAAAGCTACTCTCATACGCATAGTTAGACTTCGTAAATGTGAAAAGAAAAAACTATTTGGTAAAAATTCGTTTTTGCATAATTTATAGAAAAAATGTATAGATTTATAAAGTCTATTGAAATATTCCTCTTTCAAACAACTTTTAAATTGTAATTAGCTATCTGCTAAAAAAACTTCTATTTGCCAACACGTACAAAAGCATTTTCTTGTAAAATTAGCGCCGATCTATTCTAAACTAAAAAAAAATTCACTAAGGTTGTAGTTGAGGTTGAATGCTTCCGGAACGCTTGGTACTATTATCCCTGACTATAAAACTTAATTACTGAAGCAGATCATAACTATATCAGTACCCATTTTATCTTCAAGATAAAATGACTGAGGCAAAGAAAACGAAAATGTTCATCAAATGAAGAGGTAATATCCACCGTAAATAGCTATTTTAGAGATGTTGAATAGGAAAGTTGAAGCAACGTTTAAAAATGGACATCGAAAGAGAAAGCACTCTTTCCGCCTCTCATTTTAAACAATATCGGAATTAAAGATGTTGATAATTTTTAAGTTTAGAAAGTGGTATAAATTGAAAACGGTGCAATTGATTTGAGATCCAGTGGTATTACAGCGAGCGAACAGAACTAAATTTATCTCAGTTAAAGAAAACTGCCAATTTTGCTACCTACTTAAGCGCTATGATCAGCTGAACTTCTTAGAATTGAGAATATATTAACATTCAAGCTTTCCCTCTTGTTACACAACAATAGGGTAGTACACAATAGTAATAAAAACAAATACAGATACAAACTAACTTTTATATAAGGTCCTTGTGCAAGATTCTGTAGTCAGGTTATGACTGGTTCACATTTTGAAAATAAGCTATTTGCCTAAACCAATCAGAAATCAGGACTGTTCCTAGCGTTAGTACCAAATAAGAGTCAATCTTAACTTTCTCTTCTACAACCTATACTAAGTCTCATATTCTGGTTTCTTTAAAGTCTGAAAGTTAGATAACGCACATATTAACGCACAAAATTTTTTACGACAGAACCCTACGCTATCGAAGTTGAAGACGAGTGTATAACCTCCAACAAAATAAAACTCCATAGTGCTCTCCGATAGCCTGTCTGCTATACAAAGTTGCTTTCACCTTTTGCATAATAGCACGGAAATCCTCATCACTAGAAACTGAGATTACTACGGATTTCTTGCCATAAAATTATACTTTAAAACTGTCCTAATGTTACACTTTCAACTTCCGAAAATGATCTTCATGATAAGAATAATTTTTCACATCAAAAAAAAATCCCCACGAAAGTAGGTTGCAGTATTCTCACATATATAAACCGAACAAACACCTACTATGACACTATTAAATTACCTCTTACAAATACCTACCTGTAAATAGCCCTCAGGTACTCTGTAATAGGAGCTGAACCTGTGGATATGAATAGTATGGATTTTAATCAAAGATAAATTTTTTTCGTAATAACTTTTGTTAAGCGTTTGCTTCTGCCTCCTTCGGCAAATATCGATTTCATGTATAAAATCCTGGCGTAAATTAAATGTCTATCTGTACTAAAAATATTTTTTTCCTCTATATCTCTAATATTAGCATTTTCCTTTATTTATTCTATAGTTCGTCACACCAAATGTAATTTTTATTAGACAATATTATTTTATCTTTAGATTTTAATAAAAATATTTAATATATATGTTAAATAATAAGAAACAATACCGAAACGGATTCTTCTATGTATAAACGTTATTATAATAATAATAATAATGGAACGAGAAAATAGGATTATTTCGGATTTGGACATTTTTTTAAATTTATATATTATTTATTATAATTTTTAATTAATTCATATATTTATTATAAATATATATATAAAATATATATATAAAACTATATAATTATTTACATATTTTATAGTTTTCTTTATTTTATTTTGCTTCATATTTATGAATGTATTACCATAATTTTAATAACTTCAATTTAATAAACAAAAGAATCATATATATTTTATTCAGAAAACTAAATTTTTTTTTTTATTAAAAAATTTTTTTCAAAACAATTCTTAAGAAACAACAATTCATTAAAAACCAAATAAACATTTTCCACTAACTGAAATGTATTTACTTTAATGTGAATTTTTTTAAAAAACTTTAGTTATTTCTCAAATAAATTGCAATAAACGCAAAAATACTTAAATATCAATTTCTTCAATAAGAAAGTTTCAAGAGGAAACTTAACTGAAATTGAACTTAATTTGATACAATTGAACCGAATTGATTTCGAAAATCATTTAACCATAAATTCCATTGAGCAAATATTCAATATCAAAAATTTTGGCATAAATTTTGAATATTTGACTTGCATATAAATTACATGACTAACTGCTTTCGTCCTGTACACACAAATACCAACACTCATACGCACGGAGGCACAAAGTTATAGCGTAAAAATAACTAAATTCCAACGAGAAGGATCGTAAATGCTACAGGCACTCATGCTGCCATGCTGCGATTAGTTTCAACCTTTTTAAGGATTCAGGCAGAAAAATGAGCCTTTTGGGAATGCATTGCCAAAGTCGTAACAACTTGAAGAGATGGAATACATAAGGAGGAAGACGGAAATAAAAGTAATCATCTTTGATAGTGAAAAACTTTTCGAAAGCAAGAAATTTTTCTTTTCTTTCGTCGTTTTTACTTTTTTACTTTTTTTTTGGATTTTTGGTTTTCTTGCTGTTGACGTATAAATTTCGCATTGATAAAAAATGATTGTCATTTACAAGAAATGCTCTTTAGGAACTCAGAGGAAAGCGAGTTGCATGTTTGTTACATTTTCTTGATTTTTACTTTCAGCTTTATTGCAATGGAATTCTTTGGAAACCAGAAATAGTTACTCGGTATTCGCTGCTGATCTGTGGTTCCAATTTCTTTGGAGAAACTTTTACAATGACAGCGATAAATGTCACGTTTCCTGTGCGCTTTGCCACAGCGTGCACCATTTACGTCTATTGTTTGGCCTATTGATGAAAATACCCTTGAAAGCCATATAACAGCAATATGGCATTGAGTACAGTGAACTTTCTGTGTTTGCCAAGAAATTTTGCTTTTTGTTGAGACTTTTTGAGTTTTTTCCTAGTTTTTTAAATAATTGTAAATAATTCATATATACATTTTTTTTATTTATTGCCTGAAGGCAATCTTACTTTGTGCAGTTCATACTGAATGCTTAGCACAAAAGCTGCAAGCAGTTAATGCTGGAAGTGATTCGTTTGTATGCACCCTTCAACCCCATTAAAATTTTCCTTTCTGTTTAAAATGGCTAAAAGCAAAGTTTTTGGTAAATTGAAAAAATAAATTGTAGATGTAAAGCACAAGAAAAACTAAAGAAAATATGATTAAATTTTAAATAATCACAAAAAATTTCCTGAAAAATTTTCCACAGCGCAAAGGTATAATAGTAAGAGTTATAGTAATGAAGTTGCAATTATATTTTATTTAATAGACGTCGTAGTTAGTAACATTAACTTTGAAGAAGAATAAAGTTTTAGTTGTACTCTTAAGGAGATCAAAATTTTTTATTCCTTAAATCATAAGTAAGAAGAAGTAGCAAATTCGACCCAAAAGTCATACAGTTCTCGAACTACGAAAGTAATACCGAAGCATTTCAAAGAATTAACCTTAGTCTAAAATCGACCTACATAGAATACAATATTCAGTTTCATTTACATATTCATATCATATCGTAAAATTCACGTATGGAAAGAACTGTTAGACTTACAAGTTCCTGCATTACGCTGTTTTTACTTAATAAAATTATAACTAATTTTTTAAAAATAATAAATTTATATTTATAACTTCATAAATATATAAATTTTTGCATAAATTTTTGAGAGCATGAAAGAATTTTAAATAAATTAAGTATTGTAGAATTTTTTAAAAGAAACTTCAAGATATTGTATATGAAAAATGGTTTTTTTTTAATAGCCCATATCTCCGAAACCTTCTAAGTATGCTTAAAAAAGTTTCAAGAATTTGAGTTTCTCGTTTCAAGATGATATTTAAGTATTAAAAAATAAAAAGATAATTTACCTTAAATTTTTTTGTAAGGTGAAATCTCTATCTACTTCTACTTTTCTATCTATTCTACTTTAGCGGAAGTTACGGCATGACATAAAAACAATTTTTTTTAAGTTTTTTCTACACATCTTTTTTTTTCAATATGAACAATCATTCTTCAAAGTGATATAACCATTTATAACCATTTAGAATTTCTATTCTATGGACCTTAATGTCCATAAATAAATAAATTGAAAAGAATGTATCGCAATAATCAAAAATAAAAGATATAGACATTTATTTGTGTAAAAAAGCTGGATATAAAAAAGCACATCCATTTATATATAAAAACAATATATTCCGCTCCATACTATATATAAAATTAATGAAGACAACCAGATCAAAAATAAAATCTATTGTAGTAGATCACTAAAAAACAACCACTCGAACAAAGATTCCCAGAAAGATGTAAAAAAGTTTAAAAAAAAAGGATATGAGATTTAGTAATCAGTGAGAAATCCGTTCCTAAGAAATATATAAAGAAAAGAGTGTAGCAGTGACAGAATAAATAAAAGTAAGAGTATATTGAAACCTATTCAAGTGCTTTAAT
>NC_051848.1:100279735-100284664 GCF_002237135.1 Teleopsis dalmanni
ACAGTTCAACCATTACAACCATTAAATGCAGTCAATCAAAGTGCTTCAATCCTCGAAAGGAACAATTTATGAATTACTTCAAGTAGCGCTTGACCAGTCAATTTAGATTAGGATTTCTAAAATCAATTCAAAACTGTACCGCTTTTGGTATATCGCACGAGTACAATGAGTAATGGGAGCCCATCAATGCGGAACACCCGTCAACCAGTGAGCTGAGCATAATGAGACTTTACAGACACTTCAAACGTTGAAAAGTTCTTCCACTTTGCCATACGAATGCGATTGCTTGCACTATAGTGCTCCATAATGAATTATGATTGATGCAGGAATTCGTTATGATATGTATACGCAAGCGGATCCATTCATACCTACCCATCATACTCATACAGAAACACAGTCAACATTCATGGATTACATTGGCATTTAGTTAGATGGTTTGTTTGCTGGTTGATTCGTTGGTTCGTTGGTTTGTTGGTTTGTTGGTTTGTTGTTGCAGTGATACTTCAATGGTGCCGCATATGAAAACTTTCCAATTGAAGTGCTTTTCCAGTTGAGCGTTTGTTCAACGTTAGTTTGAATTTCAATATTTTATGTGCAATCGTAAAAGGGGGAATAAAGTTTACACCTACAAGTAGACATGGCTTCATAAAGTCACACTTCTATATACACCGACACTATGATGCTTCCATGTCATTTTATAAGTCAAAAGTAATCGATGTTGGTATCATCCCAATAAAAGTCATAATATACAGAACCTAGTCCACACGCTACACTGTATAAATCGCAACTGAAGGACTTTTGTCTTAAATTAAATTATTCATGCTCCAATGCCTTTCTGGGGACATTAAATTTTGCACGAATATATTTTATAGTTTGTGGGTAATAAGTTGGCAAACTGCTTCATATATTTTAATATAAAAATATAAGATACAAGTTTATAATCCCCCATACATACTCGTAAAAACATCCTTAACAGCAAACTAACTACGCTTTCGCAAAATGTAGTTTGGTGGAAATAGAAATGAATTCGATTTAAGGATAAACTTTGGCAATTTTTTAAAGAAGGAAGGAGTTATGAATGCGATTAATTATATCGGTTAAAATCAGTGCCTTTTGAATGTTTCCTTTTAAGAAAAGTTTGCTTCATAAATTAGTTTAAACTGCTTTTAAAAATACTACAATTAAGCAATTATACGGAAAGTAGCTTTTGGAGGATGCTCATCGTTTTCTTTTTATATTTTTGCACTTAATTTCTTTTAAGATTAATTTCATATAAATTATTTTATAGATAAGAAAATTTTAACGAGAAATTCGGAAGAAATTAAAAATTAGTTTTTTTTATTAGAAGTTTATTCCAGCAAAAAGTCTAACTTTTTATAGAGAAATAAGTAAGTAAGAGAAATATTCTATTAAATAGGCTTGAATTTTTCAGTTAAATAATCAATCAAAAATGATCTTTCAGAAATTTATAGTATTATCGTTAAATAATATTATAAATAAAACAAAAGATAAATATATAGTATCTAAAGATAAATATATAGAATTTTTAATATAGTATTATTAGGTATATAAAAGAGACATATGCTATTATTTTCTCAAAGTTTAAGTGAGTGAAACAAAGTATACTTAAATAATTTCTATGGTTAAGAATGTGTTTAAAAGTCAATAAAACATATTTATTTATGAACTATTGCTATTTAATTATTGACAATAGTTTATGAAATTTAAACAAATAAGAGTAAAGGAAGTAAAAAATAATAAATAATATTAAAAATAACGTATAAAAATATATATCTGAATTTGTCTATTTTTGTATCTGAACCTCTAGTTATCTGCTAACTGGAGCTTTATTACTCCCATGTCTAAATAACCATTTTCATGCTTTTCTACTTATGCACATGGTGTATTGCTTAATGACAATACGTGAACACGGCTAGTCACCGTAGAAACGCCAAAAACACAAAGGTATATACTTTGACCTACAGACTATAACCTATCTGATACTTTACGCAAACTGATAGTTATATAGCAAAAAAATAAAAACAAAAATTGCACGACTAGAATTGTATACAAGTAAAAGTAATAAAAATATATAGTTAAATTTAATAAAAACATATAATGAAATATAACAAAAATATATATGAATAAAATATATATACACAGAAGTATAAAGACACATGTATATATATGTACATATAATTTATATATAACATAGAAAAACAGAATACAATAGCTAAAATCTTCTGGGATAAAGTTGTGACTAGAAACTTCAACGGTAGCTGCAAATAAATGGAAGGTTACAATTTTAAGAAATTGAGGCAAAATATATTATGAAGATTTTTGATATTTTTGTACTGCTCAATAGAAATGTTTAGAACACATATTCAATCAAGGTTAATAAGACTCCTGGTGTTAGAAGTTCAATTGGTAAAATGTATTGAGTAAGAAGAGTTAATATTTGCTAATAGTAATCTTAGTAACTGGATTAGTCCTAAAAGTATAACAATGCATTAAGTGAGATACAATATAACACATATATTGTAGCTTATTCAAAAATCTCTAATATTGGACATTTAAATTTAGTGCTTGGACTTCGTTGAATTAGAGTAGAACCAATTCGTAAATTGTTCTCGGACTTCTAGCTTCCAGCTGAGGAAAACTATAATATAAAATATTTATATATATAAATATTTTATATAAAAATATAAATATTTATATATATAAATATATAAATATTTTATAATATACTATATAAAATACATAGAGCCCTGAAATTATTTACGAAAACTGATAGGCTTACCAACACCGCGTTATCGAATCTCAGAATGGTTACAGGCTCATCGGGGACGTATGCCTATCTGAGGTCAATTATTGCATAGCCTAATGAAGTGATAAACAATAATCCAGTCAAGGCATAGAGAGGGGTTATGAAGAAACCTCGCAGTTAATAGAGAATAAAAGTGCTCAAATGCACTGACTCAAATAGCCACAACATAATAATAAAATATAATGAGGTCTAAATCATCACATTTTCAGTTGAGGTGGACTTAACTCAAAATATACCATAGTAGATAGAACAAAAAATAGAATATTTAATTCATGATCAATATAAAGAAGAAGATAATGGATCGATGTATTATTAAAAAATTTTTTTCGTGAATTCAACGAATACAATTTTAACTATTGATTTATATAATTTATGTTAAAAAACTTTAATTCATAAATTATTTTTTATAGCATAATCCTAATACATATAAAATCTCAAATGAAATATTTGATGGTAAATATATTATACGAGCATAATTGGGAATTTTAATACCTTAAGCTAATATTTATAACACAAATATTGTGAAAGAGTATCTGTAGCAAAAATTTGAATATTAACTTCGTTTAAAGTCTAAATGGAAGCTAAAAATTTAAGTTCAAAAATTCAATATAAATTGTTTAATGTTATCTCTAAGCAACTTTGGTAAAAAGTTAAAGTTTGTCTTAAAACAAACTCGAATTTTCGATTGGAACTTGACGTTCATTAAATAAATAAATTTACCGAATATGAATATTTTTGGAAAATGTTCTTTGACTTTTTAACGAACTGAAGGCCTAAAAAGTTTCCAACTAATTTTAAGAAAATAAAAATAAATAAAATTTTATTTGAACTCAAAAATCCTTGTTTATTTACCTTTTCATGAACATGAAAATTTATGCAAAAATAATACAACTGCTTTGGCCTTAAGTCAAAATCCATTCCAGAATTGTAAGGATCTGAGGCAAGTATTTTTATTGTCATTACTTTGCACTTGATTTAACTTAAAGATTCATTGGGCAACAAAAACTTTATGTAGAAAATTGATTTGAATTATTTTAAATGAGTACACAACATAATTAATATTTCATTGTTATAGATTTTGGTGAAACTTAATTAAGAAGGAAAAACATATTTCATATTTATGGTACAATAAATTATATCAAAATATATAAAAATAATACATAAAATATTACTTACTAATGTAAGTAAATTATATTTGCATAAAGATAATTACTTGATGTACATTACCCATCAATTATATAGGGTTTTCAGTTTCAAAATTAAACATAAATAAATAACCCATTTCTTGATAGTTGAGGATTGTCGTGATAAAGACAATCCTTTGCACAAGTCCAAAATAATGTCTAGAGGTGACAAATCGATTTATCTTTATGGTCAATTTACATCATCAAATAAAAAATTACATTGCTAAAACAAGACTTATTATGTGTCTTTTGGCACAGTCCTAATGCATCCAATTGTCAAATAGGACAATTGATTTAAATTGATTCAAATGGTAATCATATAGTTGAAAGCATCATATTTCCCACCTTTATTATTTTCATAAAAGTAAGGGCTATCGCAACTCCAGACACAATGATACACTATATAGTCACTTCTTGTGGATGAAATGGTTTTTCTGCAGTTACTTGTGGGCTTTTAAGCCTCCAGATCTCTGGACATATTCAGCAAACAAAAATAAATCTAATCATTAAAAAAAAAAAAATTAAAAAATGAAGGATGCGTAAATTCGTAGTCAGTTTTAACACGTTAAGCTCGTTGTTAAGCAATCTATAAAGGCAAACGTTGGACTTAATATACTACTAGGCAACACTAATGGCTAGGATGTCAGTTCTGTGTCAACTCTTAAAAGTGCATTATAAAATTGGCCTTTAAACAGCATGTTGCATTAATAATTATTAATAAATTTAAAATGAATATTATTATCGCATACATTTGCCCATCAATCTTTTTTTCTTCCGATGGTTTTTTTTATTTATATATTTATTTATGTGAGAATCAATACCTGTATATATGAAATGCTTTTATATATGCATATTAAGTTTACGAAATATGAATTCATTATAACTTGAATTCCTAATTTTAATTTACGGTTCCATGTT
>NC_051848.1:100284764-100290785 GCF_002237135.1 Teleopsis dalmanni
AAATAAAGACCACTCAAATAGCCTCTCTACATTAAAGAAGGCTGACGGAAGCTTTACGGTAAGTCTGGAAGAAACGGGACAGCTTTTGCTGGACACTCATTTTCCAGGCTGCGCCATGTATACTGAGACTACGGAAACCATTGAGGATACTCGTTTCTTATTGGTTACACGAAGAGATCTTTCACTGGCCCGTAAAATCTTTACAGTCAATAAAACTAAATGGGCCATTTCCACTTTCAGCCCGTTTAAATCACCTGGTATCGATAATATACAACCGTGCCTTCTTCAGAAAGGCGTTGATATATTAGCACCGATATTAACAAACTTATTTAGGATAAGTCTAGAATTAGGCGTAATACCTAAACATTGGACGAAGGCTAGGGTAGCTTTCATACCGAAAGCAGGCAAAAAGGCGGACCACACGCCAAAAGCTTTTCGGCCCATTAGCCTTACTTCTTTCCTGCTTAAAGCAATGGAGAAGATTCTAGATCAATACATCAGGGAAGTCTATATTAAAGCTTCACCTCTACATATTGAACAGTATGCTTATCAGTCGGGCAAATCGACCGACACCGCTATACATAGTCTGACGAGTAAAATCGAGAAGGCTTTAGACGGTAAGGAAATAGCTCTCTGCACATCGGTTGACATTACAGGAGCTTTTGATAATGCAACATTCAGATCAATTGAGGCAGGAATGGTCAGGAAAGGAATACATAGACTGATCATAACATGGATTCTCAATATGCTGAAAAATAGGACGATAATCTTTGAAATGGGGACGAAGAGATTAACTGTCAAGTCAACCAAAGGATGTCCTCAAGGAGGCGTTCTTTCGTCACTCCTATGGCTATTGGTCATTGACGAACTCCTACAGTCTCTTGGTGACCTCGGATATGAAGTTCAGGGCTTTGCAGATGATCTAGTCATCATGGTTAGAGGCAAATTTGACTCCACCATATCCGATCGTATGCAACTAGCTCTTGATATCACTCAAAATTGGTGTCAAGAGAAAGGACTCTCGATTAATCCGAATAAAACAAATGTAATACCCTTCACCAGAAGAAGGAAGATGAGTCTAGGGACCTTAAAGTTAGGGGACACTGACTTAATACTATCTGAGGAAATGAAATATCTAGGAGTAATTCTAGATAAAACTCTTACTTGGAAAAACCATTTATCATATATAACTGGCAAAGCTCTAAGAGCAACTTATGCGTGCCAAAGACTGTATGGTAAAACTTGGGGTCTGCGACCAAAAATGATGGCTTGGTCGTACAAGACCGTAATAGTACCGATGATCACCTATGCTTCTTTGGCATGGTGGCCAAAGGTAAATCAGACGAAGGCTAAGATGACTCTCAATAAGATTCATCGAACAGCCTGTCTAAGCGTAACGGGAGCAATGAGAACGTGCCCCACAGAAGCCCTAGCAATGCTTACTGGACTCACCCCATTACACATTACAGTTAAAAGGACTGCGACCAGTGCTGCACTAAGGCTTCCTTATCTAGGTAATCTTAAAGAGGGCAATCTGACAGGACACGCAAAGATTCTAGATGAAATCTGGAATTCTCCGTGCCTTAAGGTCTTCGACAAGATGAATAGAAAATTAGCTTTCTCCAGGGAATTCGAAGTGGTCATTAGTGACCGATCAACTTGGAGAAATAATAAAATAAACTTAAAGCAGGGCTCTCATTTATGGTATACTGATGGGTCCAAAATGGATAATGGCAGTGCAGGAGCAGGAGTTATGGGACCAAACTTCCGTAAAGCAATCGCAATGGGAAAAACTGCTTCCATTTTTCAGGCAGAGGTCCATGCCTTAGAGCTTTGTGCAAGAGAATGCATACGTAGGGGCACCCGAGGTACCAACATATGCATTCTATCAGACAGCCAAGCAGCTCTAAAATCTTTAGCAAAATCCTCATTCCAATCAAAGCTGGTTTGGGAATGCTTTCAACTTCTCAACACCCTACCATCGAGGAACTATGTTACTCTTATGTGGGTACCGGGACACGAGGGGCATGAGGGCAATGAAATAGCAGACATATTAGCAAAGAAGGGTGCATGTACTCCTTTCATTGGGCCAGAGCCCTTCTGCGGGGTAACAAATAGCTTCACAAACAACTTATTATGTGAACGGGAGAAACAGCATCTACTTGAACACTGGAGAGCCCAAACAGGCATGCGACAGTCAAAAAGATTCATTGATCCTGAACACATCAAAGTTGATGCTATCATCAACCTTAGCAGAAATGATATCAAAATCTACACTGAACTTCTTACAGGACACTGTAGACTTAATTACCACATGAAGATTTTAGGTGCGGTAGAAAGTGATTCCTGTCGACTCTGTCATGAGGAGAAGGAAACATCAGAACATGTTCTATGCAACTGCCCAGCGGTGGCAAGACGTAGACTCGATTACCTTGGTAGCGGGATCCTGGTCCCAAATCAAATAGGTAAAATTAAGCCCACTGCAATTATAAGATTTATAAATAGTCTAAAATTGTCCTAGTTGGGCCTATAGGCGCACAATAGATCTTTTAGGTCGGGGTGCACAAATAGCCTATTTTAAATAATAATAATAATAATAAACTAACAAAAATAGGAGCCGCCCCTCTCCATTTTTGATTTCCTAGAGTATCAGAAAGATTATCATGAATAAATTTAATTATTTTAATAACTTGACAAAAACTTGCCCCTTTAAGTTTAGTCTCTTATATTAGAAATAATTTTTTAATAAGAATAAGAATTATTTTTTCTACTGTTATTGGAGCCATTGGAGGATTAAATCAAACTTCTTTACGTAAATTAATAGTTTTTTCCTCAATTAATCATATTAGATGAATATTAATTTCAATAAATTCTAACAATATAATATGACTAAATTATTTTTTATTTTATTGTTTTTTATCTATTACATTAATATTAATATTTAATGTTTATAAATTAACACATATTAATCAACTTTTTATAATTTTTAATAAAATAAAAAATTTTAAATATTTAACTTTTATAAATTTTTTATCTTTAGGAAGATTACCTCCTTTTTAGGACTTTTACCAAAATGATGAGTTATTCAATATATAATTATTAATAATAGAATAACATTACTAATAATTCTTTTGATAACTTCTTTAATTACTTTATTTTTTTATCTTCGTTTAACTTATTCAGCATTTATAATAAATTTTTTTGAATCAAAAACTTTATATTATAATTTAAATAAAAATCTATATATAATTACGCTAACATAAAAGTTTGTTACCCCGTTTTAATTGTGTTGCCGTTGACATATGTATATGGATAAAATTTATACCGTTGGAAAGGTGAAGACGTGCAGAAGAGCACAACGTTATTTTTTTCGCATGTACGTTAACGGAAACACAGGTAAAAATGCGTTGGCGTAAATTTAGCGACTACAACAACAAAATACATGTGTTTTTCAAAGTTTTTTTTTGTGACGAATTGTTAATTGTTTACGGTGGATTTGTGTGTACGATTTTTTTCCACTTTTGGAAAAAAGTGGACTTTGTGTGTTTGGACTTTGTGTGTTTGGACTTTGTGGATTCTGTTACAATCAGATTTTTAAAGCTCATTAAATTTCAAATATTGTTTGTGAATAAAAAAAACGCATTGAAGTGAAAATATCCTTTGATATCAATCGTTTTATTTGCATTGTGTGATAGTTAAATTTTAATTGTGATAAATTTTAATTTTGATAAATTTTAATTGTGATATATTTTAATTGTGAAATGTGGATAGTTAAGGTTAATGAGTTTGAAATTTTTAGATTTATTTCAAGTGTATTGTGTGATAGTTAAATTTTAATTGTGATGAATTTTAATTGTGAATTGTGTGATAGTTAAGGTTAATTAATTGGTTGAATCGACATTAACAACACTTCAATTCGAGAGATATTCATTTTGTACAATGAAAGAACATTATGATAGAGTATGCAATGCACAAAAAGAGATTTGTATGGCAATTATCGTGAATCGTGATACAGATATACGAAGATATAATATTTACGACTATAGATGGTGAACCACCATTTGAGAGAAATATGATATCTTTTTTAAAAACAAATGGTGTAGTTAAGAATGTATTAGTATTAGATTCTGCTTTGGAACCATTGGCATATCCTTTACTATTCCCAAATGGAGATTTTGGTTGGCACGTTAATATATCGCATAACGTGCAACATAATTCTAATGGTAGGCAGATTCGAAATAAAGTTACAATGTTACAATTTGCATGCTTCAGATTTGCAATAAGGGATCAATTTAGCTTTTTGCATAAATCGCAAAAACTATTTTTGCAATACATTGTTGATATGTATGTGAGAATAGAAGTATGTCGACTACATTTTATAAGACAGAATCAAGTAAATTTGAGGGCAGATGTGTATAACAATATTAGTGATTATTTGCAAACGAATCAAGTAGGAGATGGTAGCTTAGGTCGTAAAGTGATTTTGCCTTCATCCTTCACTGGGTCTCCGAGAAACATGTATCAAAATTACTTAGATGCAATGTCAATTGTTCAGTACTTCGGCAAGCCATCGCTTTTTGTTACAATGACTTGCAATAAGAATTGGGCGGAAATTGTATATAATATTGATCCTAATGAATCATCTCATTTCAGGCCTGAAATAGTTGTGCGTGTATTTAAATCGAAGTTAAAAGAACTCATTTCTGACATTTGGAATAAATATATTTTTGGCAAAGTTGAGGCTCTTATATATACAATCGAATTTCAAAAAAGAGGTTTGCCTCATGCTCACATTTTGATAACTTTATGTGAAAATCACAAAATTGTCGGGCCGGCTGATATTGATAAAATAGTTTGTGCAGAGATACCGGATAAAAATTTGCAGCCAAAATTACATGAATTTGTTGTCAAACAACACCATGCGGTGTTTTGAATCCAAGCTCTGTATGTATGCAAGATGGAAAATATTCAAAACAATTTCCAAAGGATTTTGTACAATTAACGAAAGAATCAGTTAATGGTTATCCGTTGTATAGACGGCGCGATAATAATGTTTCCGTTGATGTTAGAGGAAAGTCTCTAGATAATCGTTATGTCGTTCCATACAACCCGTATTTGTTTGCAAAATATAATTGTCACATTAATGTCGAGGTGTGCACTTCCGTCAAAAGTATTAAGTACATATATAAATATGTATATAAGGGTTTTGATAGTGCAACTGTTTTAATTCAAAGTGAAAGCACAAACGAAAATGACTAACAAGTACAAGTTGAAGTAGATGACGTTAGAAATTTTTTGAATGGTCGATATGTGGGATCAACTGAGGCTATGTGGCGAATATATGAATTTCCTATGCATTTTCAGTCTCATATTATAATTCGTCTTCACATTCATTTGACACAAAGACAAAATATTATATTTCGCGAAGACCAAGAAAGACAAGCAGTAGAAAATCCTAAGCTTACGAAGCTATTAGCTTTCTTTCAATTGAATCAAAGTGATTCATCTGCTAATCAATATACGTATATAGAAATTTCATTGCATTATGTTTGGATTGATAGTAGAAAATCTTGGCAAAAAAGACAACGAGGAGGAGATAAAATTATTACTCGGATGTATATGGTGTTTCCCAAAGAAATTGAGCAATTCCATTTAAGATTACTTTTGTTGCATGTAAAAGGGCCAAAATCATATGAAGATGTGCGTACATTCAATGGAATTGTTTATAGGACATTTATCGAAGCATGTCATGCTAGGGTAATTGCGTCCAATTATAACGAGTGGAGAGTTTCTCTCAATGAAGCTAAGACATTTAACTCAGGAAAACAAATGCGTAATTTGTTTGCGATTAATTGTGCCTTCAATATTCCAGCAAATGCATTAGCGCTTTGGGTGGAATTTAGAGATCATTTAAGCGAAGATTTCGTTAGAGATGGTTGTAGTGTAGATGTTTCTTTTAATAGAGTATTATTGGAAATCGAGGATATTTTGTTAACACATAATGTTACATGTACGTCACTT
>NC_051848.1:100290885-100297926 GCF_002237135.1 Teleopsis dalmanni
CATCTGTTACCGACTGTGGATTCTAAGCACTTAATAAATATTTTGAACAATTTGGTTTGATAATGGCGTAAACCATATTCGAAGTATTCCCAAATGTTTATATAGTAACCAGATTCATGTTCACAGTTCCAGTCAGTATAGCTTCGACGGAAAGAAGCTTCTTAAAATTAAAATTGATTAAGACGTACTAGAAAAGTATGATGATCCAAGAGAAACTATCTTCATTGCAAATTCTATAAACTGAAGCAAAAATAGCAGCTGGTGCAAATTATGATATAATTTAAAAAAAAATTGAGTGAGGCTAAAAGTAGGAAAATTCATTTATTTTAATTTGTGTTTGTTTTAATTTGATTAGCAATAAAACTTTCAACAAGGTAACTTGAAAGTTTACAACTGGGTTATGAAGGGGGCCTCTTAATTCTGATGTCGCCGACGTGCAGAGTTGGTCTAGCTCCGCCACTGTTAACAGTACTTTAATAAATAACTATAAATTCAGTAAGTATGCTGTTTTGAATTTTGTTATACATACAAACAACAATACAACATGGTTGTAAAGAGTATATATTTTATTTGTCAAGAACATTTGTCATCTTCACAATTTATCAAGAACAGAGCTTTTTAATTTTAGCACAGAATACCAAAACCTTAACAAATGATTAAATTTGATATATAAACGAGATGGTGAATAATTGTTAATGTTTGACAAATTTATCAAGTTCACAGAATAGGTTTCGTTATTGTGTAATACACAATAACATATTGTGTATACACTATGTGTATACATTACGAAATAGCTTTGTGTGTTTTTTTTATAAATTCTACAAACTTAAAGCAAGGATTTACTTTATTTATTTATTTATTGCAATGATATCTTCCATCAAATAAAGATTGACACCCTTACTTACCCAAAAATGGCATCCTAAACAGTTAACAAAACTAGTAGTAATAGACTAATAAAGCACTGATAATACAGTTTTCTTATTAGAAGAACTCTTCGATCCAATCAAATTACCACCAGTATCATAATTAAAAATGTTATCTTGATGCTTGTTCCCATTCTGATAATAAAGGACGTTGGAAGCAAATCTGAAACCCCAAAAATATGTAGTGTGTTTATTAAGAGGTGTGGAATTTCAAAATAAAAAAAAAACAAATAATTTTCGTGAATAAAACTAAAAATTTTCATTTGCTATATAATTTTTTATGACCAAAAATATTTTGGTCAAATGTCTTTACGAAGACGACTGAGAAACTACATCCTGGAGTCCTATTTTGTTACAACTTCATTAAATACTTAAAGTTATACCTTAAAAATGGTGTGCTCAATATTTGTTTCTAAATCTGGAATTATTATTGACTTATTAGCATAGAATATTGCCTTCACGTACTTCCCTCAAAAGGCTCTTAAAACCATAGAGGAGTCATTTATCTGACAATATAATAAGTTGCACAATTTTGTTAAAATTAAAAGCTGTCTATGTGTATCAATACACGGAAAAATAATCCGTTGTTCGTGATTTTGTTTTGGTGTTATTGATTGTAATATACCCATTTTCTTCAATCGTAATCTATTTATTATAGATTAATAGAATTGATTAATAAGTAGTAAACGCTTTTAAGTCTTTGTTTGATGATTTGACAAACAATTCTTGAAAAACAAATAATTTTTATGAAGAAATACTTAACAGTTGCTTCAGGTTTCTAAATATACCTAGTCTCATGTATAATTGTGGAGTCTGCAGACTGAAAATTTGACGAAGCCAGAATTATATCATAGATTGTGGAAGTATTTATAGTAGAAAATATTTTTTGTCAGTGCTTTTGTAGTGTATTATCTTTTGATTTTATGGAATTTTCCCTTTATTCCACGTCCGACTACGTAATTAAATAGAAACATCTAAAGCTGCTCATTCATGAATGGAAAATCTTGCGAAAAATCTAAATCTTTTAATGATAAATAAAATTAATTTTATTTGTATTTTCATTATATTCCAATATATTTTATAAATTGTCAAAAAACTGTAGAGTCCGGCTAGTTTTTGTCAAACAAATTGCAACTGTTTCCGTGGTGTAGTGGTTATCACATCCGCCTAACACGCGGAAGGCCCCCGGTTCGATCCCGGGCGGAAACAGATTTTTTTGTTTTGTAGTGAACTGTAATGTTTAATAATTTAGATTTGCAAATTTCTATTAATTAATAACTCTGACAATAATGATAAAAAATGCTTTTCGAATAAAATAAGTAAATAAATAGAGTAGTTAAGAAATTTTAAAGCCCAAACATTTTTTTAAGTTTTATCATTATTACGTTTAATCAAACATATTCTTGGGCTGACTATATGTTATAGCTGTATCAGATATGTTCAATTATATCATATTGGATATTAATTCTAAATACAAAACTAATATTACTACAATCTAAAATAAAGGCAAAGTACAAAGATTAGAGTAATTACTAAATAGGAAATTAAAAAGAACATCATTGTGTGGAAACAAATGTCTATTTTGATTTTTAAAGTATTGTTAATAAATTCGCCTTTAATTCGCTTAGAATCACTTGTAGTAAATAAACGTAAGCAAATATACGAATATATTGTGACCAAAAGTTTGTAATATTTAATTAAAGGATTATACAAGCTCTCCCCTGGGGGAAAATTCTTTTTGCAAGCCTTTTTGCAGTACCTTTTTGCTTTGTACTTATTTATGTGGTGTTATTTTAACTTTCCATTATTGTTTTTAATAGTTAACAATTTTTTTTAATGTCTTCTAAAGTCTCATTATCGAAATTTCTAGTTAATATTAACACTAAAACATGTCAGAATTTTATAGCTTTTATAAACTTAGATTATATTGTTTAGAAGGGATCCATACCCTTCTACCTTCCTGAAAAATATATTTATTTTGATTTTTACAAATGTATAAATCATAGCGATATAAACAGTCATGTACCAAGTATGTAGTTATAGAATTTATAAACAAACAATTGTTATCTAACTAGTAACGAGTGATAGTTAATAGTAAAGTTATACGTGAAGTAATATATAAACGAAAATAAGAAAATAGTTATGGTTTTAGCAAAACTAACACATTTTCTGAGATAGGTTAGTTAATTCAGTTGATATATTTCTTTTATGTTTTTCATCTATTTATTTAAATTCGTTTCTTATAGAAAGCCAACTGCACTATTTTATTAAAATATATTAACTTAACTTCTGTATAATATAGTCCACCTACTTGGCTCATTTGTAGATTAGTCGGCTTGAATTCACAAAAATTCCCTAGTAAAGTCGTTCCCTACTACAGGTCGTATTTTTGTTTGTATAGAAGATTAGTTCTATAATCAATATTTGTATTATATATATGAGACTGTAAATAAATAAATAATATAGATTATTGTTCTAAAATTTGTTTTTTAGTTTTTGTTATAAACTATATGTACTTTAACTAACTATATATAAAAATATAAAATTTTAGTAATTGAAAACAAAAACTAATACCTCATACTTAAATAATATTTATGACTCAACATCACCATATGTTTCCGTGGTGTAGTGGTTATCACATCCGCCTAACACGCGGAAGGCCCCCGGTTCGATCCCGGGCGGAAACATGAAATTTTTTTTTTAATATAATAAAATATGTGAATTTCGGCGCAAACAAATACCACCGCTGTGTTATCCTAAACTTCTTTTCTTCATTGTCATCAACATTTCAGAGATGAATCTTAGTTATATGGTATATACGTATAGTCTCTTAAATATTTTTTGACATGATGTTCTTTCGTAGACTAAATTATATATTATCTGTATTCTATTATTCTATTATATATTATTGTATTGGTACGGTGCTACATATTATTTTTTATTATATTTCTATATGTTATGTATTATTATTCTGCTATATCTTATATATATAATTCTTCTGTACGTGTATTGACAGTGAACTTCTCCTAAACGGCTGAACCGATTTTGATGAAATTTTTTGTGTGTGTTCAAGTGGATTCAAGGAAGGTTTAGATTCACAATGTGGCCCACTGGATAATGTCTTTTTAACTAATTTTTTCATTTTTTTTGGTATCCATATACATTTATATTAGAACTTTAAAATTTTTTCATGCTTACTTTGATTTGTTTAAAAAGTTTAAAATCTCTAAAATGAATCGTAAAATTGCCGTTGCATAGCTTAAGTGCATTTAAATTCCGCAGTATAATTATAGGTGAGCCAATTTTTAATCTTAAGTTATGTGTTGGTATTCCTGGTATTCCAGCGAATTCAAAAATTCAACAGGATAGCTGAACGATTCATTTTAGAGTTTAAACTTTTTAAACAAATCAAAGTAAGCATGAATAACTTTTAGAGGTCTAATATAAATGTATATGGATACCAAAAAAGCTGTATAATAATTAAAAAAACGTTATCCAGTGGACCAAATTGTGAATCTAAACCATCCTTGAATTCACTTGAACACACACAAAAAAGAAAAATTATAAAATAACGTACAATAACGTATATATAAAGGTATAAATAATGTAAAAAAAAAAAACTATATGAATATGAGTCGAATATCGACTATTCGTCACATTCACGAATTGTAATCGGTGCTATGAACAAACAGTGCCAACACTGTCATGCACTCAAATACAAAGGTGAATCGGCCGGTTTCTGCTGCGCATCTGGAAAAGTTGTATTGACACCATTGAATTCGCCGCTAGAACCATTGAAAGCACTATTGGCTGGAGCTACATCTCAATCTAAATTGTTTTTTTCGTAAAATTCGCAAATTCAATTCGTGCTTTCAAATCACATCATTTGGAACAACAAAAATCGTTCAGAATGAGATTGGTCGCAATTTTCAATCAACGCTTAAGATTCAGGGTCAAGTGTATCACCAAATTGGTTCTTTAATGCTGATGCCCAATAATGATCCCAAATTTCTGCAAATCTTCTTCATGGGTGATGAGAAGCAGCAAATAAACGCACGTTGCCAGTACAACCATATCGAGCAGATGGAGGAGCAAGAAATTGTGGGTATTTTAGAACCGTTTTTAAAAAATCACAACCAGTTGGTCCAGTTGTTCACTACCGTTTCAAACAGACTGCTAAACGACAACTATACAATCGTCATCAAAGTACCATCTGGGCAGCACGCGAGCCGATATAATGCACCGATTATTAATGAAGTTGCAGTTGTTATGGTTGGCGACGCATTTGAACGTCGAGTTATACGAATACAATGCAGAGATAACACAGTGCATACGATTGCAGACAGTCATTGCTCTTACGACGCTTTGCAATATCCATTGATATTTTCTTTTATTTAAAATGTAGTGCTTATAAGGATTTGAAGTAACATGAAAATATTTGTAACATAAGTAATGCATGTGGACTTTTTGTAGTTCAAAAGAAAAAATCAATTTAAAATAATTTTCGCATTAAAATGCTAAAGGTTAAGTTGAATAACAACAAATATTATAACTCAGCTGAGTCAGGAAAATTAATTGCAAGGGGAAACAACGTTCGACGGGTCAGTTAGTATCTTATATATTATTATATTTGTATACATTACATTTTATTATATTTTTATATATTATTTATTTTTTATATAGGGCTATATATTATATATTTTTTATATATTGGCTTATATTATATATTTTTTACGTTTTGCTATATATTATGTATTTTTTTTTATTGCTCTATAGTGTATATTTATTATGTACAAATAAATCCCTCTCTCAACGTACAAAAATCAGGCTCTACAACTCTCTTATCATATCTGTCCTGCTATATGGTGTAGAAGTTTGGACAATTACCAACAGTGCATTTGAGTAAAGATGTTGTTCTTTACTCGTTGACAACAAGAATCGAATTAGATGGAACGATAAGGCGCTATACCGTACATTGACATAGTTAAGCGCATAAAAATTCAGCGACTTCGCTGGCTTAGTCATGTCGTACGAATGAAAGAAAGTGCTCCAGCTAGAAAGATATTTGATTTGGTACCCGCAGGTGGAAAAAACAGTAGAAAATGTTCGTATCTTCGGTGGAAGTGACCAACGATTTGGAGGTGCTCGGTACTATCAACTGACGACAGCAAACCACTGATTGGGCTGGCTGGCGGAGGCTACTCGATATTGCCATGACGACTCACGTTTGTGGTGGCCACTTAAGATTGTAAATAATATGTTTTTTATATATTGCTACATATTATATTATTATGTTGAGGCTAGTTGAGTCAGTGCACTTGTGCACTTTAATTCTTTATTAAGTGCGAGGATTCTTCATAACCCCTCTCAACGCTTTGACTGAATTATTATTTGTGTCTCGGGCACGGCACGAGTACAATTGTTCTTATTTTTAATACAAATTTTAAATTTGACAATGAGAGAAAAAACAATTTGGTCGTTTTTGGTGGGTAATTGAAAGTGAGCATATCTAAATTTCCTTTTAACCAAAAAGAATTAAAACACTATAAAAATACAAAATTGGCAATACTGATGTGACAGTCTGTATAACATGCGTTTACGGCAAAGCCCGGAGGAGCGAATTATACATATTTATTATATTTTGCTATAAATATATATGTATATATACATTAAATTATATATTATGCATTAATAAATGTATTTTTTTTAATCTGATATCATTTGTTTGTTGTAACTCTAAAAGAAATATTGGCACAATTCAAGCAACTGTTTCCGTGGTGTAGTGGTTATCACATCCGCCTAACACGCGGAAGGCCCCCGGTTCGATCCCGGGCGGAAACAGATTTTTTCAAATTTTTTTATTTATTTATTTTATGTACATATTTGTTTTATATTTCTATATGGTATTATTTCTTCAAATTTTATGTCATTAAATTTATTTGATAACATTTTAATAAGTTAATTTAAAACTTTTTTTCGGAAAGTTTTGTTTTAAAATATCTCTTAGTTTATTACGCAAAGTGAAAGAAAGTCCTGTGTTTCTCACATCCAACATCTGCAATGTTTTGTTAAAACCAATAATTTTATAAAGTTGAACACCGAATTCCTAAAAATATTG
>NC_051848.1:100298026-100302978 GCF_002237135.1 Teleopsis dalmanni
AAAGTAGCTTACCCATTTTCAGTTGCAAGTGCAACAAAAAACCTCTAATAAAAAAATTTTCTTTATTAAAAACCTTTAAATCTTGAGACGATCCGAACCATCTATAAGTATGTGTATCAATCATTTTGGGGATACGTTTCACGTAAGGTTTCCAAAAATTCGAAATATCTCTAATATTTTATTTCCCACGTTTAGTTGAAGAAAACCTAAACTGCGCGAAATTCAAAAAGTTGAAGCATCACAACCCACCAATTATAATAAGTATTAAATTTACGTATTTACATATATAGGAATATGTGATCTTAGAACACAAAATAAGTCACGTTTTTTTTATATACTCTTTTATAGAAATTGAAATATTCCGAACTTAAACAAACGATATACTTTACATGTTTTATATTGCAGGGTGGGAGGAAAGTAGCTTGACCCATTTTTCAAGTTGCAAGTGCAAACAAAAAACCTCTAATAAAATTTTCTTTATTAAAAACCTTTAAATCGTTGAGGACGAATCCACCATATTTAAGTATGTTGTATCAAATCATTTTGGGGATACGTTTCACAGTAAGGTTTCCAAAATTCGAAATATCTCAATTATTTATTTCCCACGTTAGTTGAAGAAAACCTAAACTGCGGGAATTCAAGGGTTAAAGCATCACAACCCACCAAATTAAATAATAAGTATTAAATTAACGATATATACATATATAGAATAATGTGGATCTTGAGAAACACAAAATAAGTCACGTTTTTTTTATATACCTCTTTTATAGAATTTGAAATATCCGAACTTACAAAACGATATACTTTACATGTTTTATATTGCAGGGATGGAGGAAAGTAGCTTACCCATTTTCAGTTGCAAGTGCAACAAAAAACCTCTAATAAAAAAATTTTCTTTATTAAAAACCTTTAAATCTTAAGACGATCCAAACCATCTATAAGTATGTGTATCAATCATTTTGGGGATACGTTTCACATAAGGTTTCCAAAAATTCGAAATATCTCTAATATTTTATTTCCCACGTTTAGTTGAAGAAAACCTAAACTGCGGGAAATTCAAAGGGTTGAAGCATCACAACCCACCAATTATAATAAGTATTAAATTTACGTATTTACATATATAGGAATATGTGATCTTAGAACACAAAATAAGTCACGTTTTTTTATATACTCTTTTATAGAATTTGAAATATCCGAACTTACAAAACGATATACTTTACATGTTTTATATTGCAGGGATGGAGGAAAGTAGCTTACCCATTTTCAGTTGCAAGTGCAACAAAAAACCTGTAATAAAAAAATTTTCTTTATTAAAAACCTTTAAATCTTGAGACGATCCAAACCATCTATAAGTATGTGTATCAATCATTTTGGGGATACGTTTCACATAAGGTTTTCAAAAATTCGAAATATCTCTAATATTTTATTTCCCGCGTGTAGTTGAAGAAAACCTAAACTGCGGGAAATTCAAAGGGTTGAAGCATCACAACCCACCAATTATAATAAGTATTAAATTTACGTATTTACATATATAGGAATATGTGATCTTAGAACACAAAATAAGTCACGTTTTTTTTATATACTCTTTTATAGAATTTGAAATATCCGAACTTACAAAACGATATACTTTACATGTTTTATATTGCAGGGATGGAGGAAAGTAGCTTACCCATTTTCAGTTGCAAGTGCAACAAAAAACCTCTAATAAAAAATTTTCTTTATTAAAAACCTTTAAATCTTGAGACGATCCAAACCATCTATAAGTATGTGTATCAATCATTTTGGGGATACGTTTCACGTAAGGTTTCCAAAAACCTTACGTGAGTCACGTTTTTTTTATATACTCTTTTATAGAATTTGAAATATCCGAACTTACAAAACGATATACTTTACATGTTTTATATTGCAGGGATGGAGGAAAGTAGCTTACCCATTTTCAGTTGCAAGTGCAACAAAAAACCTCTAATAAAAAAATTTTCTTTATTAAAAACCTTTAAATCTTAAGACGATCCAAACCATCTATAAGTATGTGTATCAATCATTTTGGGGATACGTTTCACATAAGGTTTTCAAAAATTCGAAATATCTCTAATATTTTATTTCCCGCGTGTAGTTGAAGAAAACCTAAACTGCGGGAAATTCAAAGGGTTGAAGCATCACAACCCACCAATTATAATAAGTATTAAATTTACGTATTTACATATATAGGAATATGTGATCTTAGAACACAAAATAAGTCACGTTTTTTTATATACTCTTTTATAGAATTTGAAATATCCGAACTTACAAAACGATATACTTTACATGTTTTATATTGCAGGGATGGAGGAAAGTAGCTTACCCATTTTCAGTTGCAAGTGCAACAAAAAACCTCTAATAAAAAATTTTCTTTATTAAAAACCTTTAAATCTTGAGACGATCCAAACCATCTATAAGTATGTGTATCAATCATTTTGGGGATACGTTTCACGTAAGGTTTCCAAAAATTCGAAATATCCCTAATATTTTATTTCCCACGTTTAGTTGAAGAAAACCTAAACTGCGCGAAATTCAAAAAGTTGAAGCATCACAACCCACCAATTATAATAAGTATTAAATTTACGTATTTACATATATAGGAATATGTGATCTTAGAACACAAAATAAGTCACGTTTTTTTATATACTCTTTTATAGAATTTGAAATATCCGAACTTACAAAACGATATACTTTACATGTTTTATATTGCAGGGATGGAGGAAAGTAGCTTACCCATTTTCAGTTGCAAGTGCAACAAAAAACCTCTAATAAAAAATTTTCTTTATTAAAAACCTTTAAATCTTGAGACGATCCAAACCATCTATAAGTATGTGTATCAATCATTTTGGGGATACGTTTCACATAAGGTTTTCAAAAATTCGAAATATCTCTAATATTTTATTTCCCGCGTGTAGTTGAAGAAAACCTAAACTGCGGGAAATTCAAAGGGTTGAAGCATCACAACCCACCAATTATAATAAGTATTAAATTTACGTATTTACATATATAGGAATATGTGATCTTAGAACACAAAATAAGTCACGTTTTTTTTATATACTCTTTTATAGAATTTGAAATATCCGAACTTACAAAACGATATACTTTACATGTTTTATATTGCAGGGATGGAGGAAAGTAGCTTACCCATTTTCAGTTGCAAGTGCAACAAAAAACCTCTAATAAAAAAATTTTCTTTATTAAAAACCTTTAAATCTTGAGACGATCCAAACCATCTATAAGTATGTGTATCAATCATTTTGGGGATACGTTTCACGTAAGGTTTCCAAAAACCTTACGTGAGTCACGTTTTTTTTATATACTCTTTTATAGAATTTGAAATATCCGAACTTACAAAACGATATACTTTACATGTTTTATATTGCAGGGATGGAGGAAAGTAGCTTACCCATTTTCAGTTGCAAGTGCAACAAAAAACCTCTAATAAAAAAATTTTCTTTATTAAAAACCTTTAAATCTTGAGACGATCCAGAACCAGTCTATAAAGTATGTGTATCAATCATTTTGGGATACGTTTCACGTAAGGTTTCCCAAAACCTTACGTGAGGCACGTTTTTTTATATACTCTTTTATAGAATTTGAAATATCCGAACTTACAAAACGATATACTTTACATGTTTTATATTGCAGGGATGGAGGAAAGTAGCTTACCCATTTTCAGTTGCAAGTGCAACAAAAAACCTGTAATAAAAAAATTTTCTTTATTAAAAACCTTTAAATCTTAAGACGATCCAAACCATCTATAAGTATGTGTATCAATCATTTTGGGGATACGTTTCACATAAGGTTTCCAAAAATTCGAAATATCTCTAATATTTTATTTCCCACGTTTAGTTGAAGAAAACCTAAACTGCGGGAAATTCAAAGGGTTGAAGCATCACAACCCACCAATTATAATAAGTATTAAATTTACGTATTTACATATATAGGAATATGTGATCTTAGAACACAAAATAAGTCACGTTTTTTTTATATACTCTTTTATAGAATTTGAAATATCCGAACTTACAAAACGATATACTTTACATGTTTTATATTGCAGGGATGGAGGAAAGTAGCTTACCCATTTTCAGTTGCAAGTGCAACAAAAAACCTCTAATAAAAAAATTTTCTTTATTAAAAACCTTTAAATCTTAAGACGATCCAAACCATCTATAAGTATGTGTATCAATCATTTTGGGGATACGTTTCACATAAGGTTTTCAAAAATTCGAAATATCTCTAATATTTTATTTCCCGCGTGTAGTTGAAGAAAACCTAAACTGCGCGAAATTCAAAAAGTTGAAGCATCACAACCCACCAATTATAATAAGTATTAAATTTACGTATTTACATATATAGGAATATGTGATCTTAGAACACAAAATAAGTCACGTTTTTTTTATATACTCTTTTATAGAATTTGAAATATCCGAACTTACAAAACGATATACTTTACATGTTTTATATTGCAGGGATGGAGGAAAGTAGCTTACCCATTTTCAGTTGCAAGTGCAACAAAAAACCTGTAATAAAAAAATTTTCTTTATTAAAAACCTTTAAATCTTAAGACGATCCAAACCATCTATAAGTATGTGTATCAATCATTTTGGGGATACGTTTCACATAAGGTTTTCAAAAATTCGAAATATCTCTAATATTTTATTTCCCGCGTGTAGTTGAAGAAAACCTAAACTGCGGGAAATTCAAAGGGTTGAAGCATCACAACCCACCAATTATAATAAGTATTAAATTTACGTATTTACATATATAGGAATATGTGATCTTAGAACACAAAATAAGTCACGTTTTTTTATATACTCTTTTATAGAATTTGAAATATCCGAACTTACAAAACGATATACTTTACATGTTTTATATTGCAGGGATGTAGGAAAGTAGCTTACCCATTTTCAGTTGCAAGTGCAACAAAAAAC
>NC_051848.1:100303078-100309166 GCF_002237135.1 Teleopsis dalmanni
AAATATAAATATAAATATAAATATAAATATAAATATAAATATAAATATAAATATAAATATAAATAAATATAAATTCTATAGTTGAAATAAATAAATCTTTGAGATTGCTAAATATTTACCATTGGTAATACAGTGTAACGACTAAAAACTTCTTAAAAATATTCTGATACTTGATTTTGATTTTGAATTTGCAGACTCTTCCACACTCATCGCAAACCTTTTGCTCCCACTTCCAAAAATAAAACAAAAAAAAAAACTTTTTATCGGTGTTCTTTAACTCAGATACGAGATTGTGATTATATAGAGGTGATCCATAAAAATAATGTGTTTGGATTCGTTGTATTCTTGCAATATCTACTTCAAAATTGTTTCAACATCGAATGCTACGATTTCAATAAATTTTTTTGTTAGAACTTAATTACTTATCAACTGAAGTCTACTTATCATATTAATTTTTCAGATAGAGTTCAAATAGAGAACTTTTAATTTTGAATTTTTATCTAAAATTAAATAAATTATTCTAAATTAAGTAACGCTCATAAAGTAAAATTTATTTATATAAATATTTGGTTTATGCTTCGTTTAAAAAATTTGACTAATTTTAATTTTATAACTCATCATCTACGCTATCAAGAATATTTTTCGTTTTGTTCATAAACTTAATCAATTTTCTAATAATCTATTTAAAGTTCAAAGATACAAAAGTATTGAGAAAGGTTTATATTTGATTAATTTTGTTGTTTTTGTGCAATTCCTTTCTTTGTGACTGCCTTTTTCATTTTAGTATTTTTTTTTCTGCTAAATTGATTTCACTTCGGTGAGCACCCATGTTTTTTTTATATTATATGAAGCAGTTCTGATGCTAGCCATGTGCATCTCTACTATTCAGAAATGCATTTTAAATTTATTATTCAGGCGCTACACCAGCCTTTTGCACAGACGGACGGTATATAAAGCTTAAATGCATTAGAAAATTAAATAAATGTCCTGACTGTGAATCAAGTAACAGGATATTAGTGCTCTGAATATTGCGTATTGTTCGGGAAAACATCATCCATTATTATATTACTGCTAAATTAAAATTATTTAATGAAATATTTTATTTGACACACTTGGATTATTTAATTTCCCTTAATAAAAGTTGTCTTGCCGTTAGCTTGCTATACAGTCTGATTCCGGCATTCAATAAAATTCTGCACTTTGCATTTTTCATACTTAGAGCGTAAATCATGCTATTTCATTCAGTAAAAGTGCGATGAAACTCTTATTGCAACATGCACCTGCAGATACTCTTCCATTAAATCAAACACTTAAGGCGTTCTGTGAAGTAGTGCATGTACTTATATAAAACGTTTCAGTTGTAAAATTTAAATAGATAAAATATAAAAATTTATGTTTTGCAGATACACTTTACGCATGAAGCATCACCACCTACTCTACACTGCCAGTAAATTTTATAGGAATACCGAGCAGAAAAAGAGTAAAATTGATTTTTCGAAAACGTCTGATGCTTTTAATTTTACCAACAGCGTACGTGCGTAGAACAAAGTATTTACGAAGAAATTCACGCATCTTAAACGTTGACTCATATTACGGGTATAAAAATACAGTTAAGATAGATTGTAGTTTGCTTTCAGCTATGAACAATTTGCTTTTCTTTCTTAACCGCAGTTAAAAACCTACTCATGTTTTTTTTTTGAAGTGTTAATAGATTAGCAACATAGATTGTTTGCTAAGCGTTCGTAAAGTATATATAACAATCAATTTTCTACTATAAGAATTGTATTTCAAGTAAATTCTAGAAGAACGGATGTATTTATCTTTTATTCAAATTTAATTTAATTATTGTACGAATTAAAAGGAAAAATAGAATATTGAACATATGCAAGAAAAGAATATTAGCGGGAGATAACGTGTAACGTCATTTTAATCCATACAAAAATTAGTTGATTGTTTCATAGCTGTGCTCTTAAAATTATACACAATCGTGAGTATATATGTCTGAACTCCTAGGTGGAACATAGGTGAACTACGCAACGGTTTCATTCCAATTTTTAATTTGTCCTTTGCTGTGTTTTTCCAAGTTATGCCCGGCGCACTGGGCCACTTAGAATCTCACAGGTTCCTTCCTAATATTTCTTGTTGAGATATATTACTATTTGGTTTTCTTAAAGTGTGTCCTTTCCAGCTCCATCTTCATTTTCGTTCCCGTTTTTTTATAGCTCTAATTTAATTTTACTTATGATTATAATTACAAAAAATTAATACGACTTGAATCAGAAGTAATTAACTTATTGTCCATATCCCTTTAAATGATAACAAGGATTAATATGTATACGGATTTAAATTTTAGTCAATCAATTACTGACTTTTTTAACTAAGTAATCTAACGCTGCAACATTTAGATATGCGAGTATGCCAAATGCTCGAGCAAATCAAATCACAGATTTACGACTATAGTATTCTCTTTGACCACTATATATTTTTACAAAACGAAAAGAAAATAAAAGAATACATTAAGTAGATAAGGTGTTCGAGTGGTCTTATATTTATAAAGCAGCTTGAAAATTTTCGTACATTTGAAGTGTTTGATTCTAATGTTTGCATAAATGTGATTTTAAGTATAATTTGATTAAACGCTTTTCTCTTCCTATTATGATAGGAGTGATTCTCTTAAATCACTCTTTTTTTACGTGAAAAATCTGCTTATGATCTTTTCCACATTCTTCTATATGTATAAAATAGAATTCTAATGCTGCCAGCTTTTTTATAACCCACATTTTCAGAGTCCAAAATTATCTTTCATAAAAAATGGTTTAATCGAACATAGGCATTAAGCTTTAAGTCTTTGTTTGAGATTCATTTTTATTTCTGTTTTGCGGAATGTTTTTCTGTAATTTAAAAAATTGCTTCTTATCATTTCAATATTTCTTATGCGTTTTTTAACAATTAAATCTTATGCAGTTTTTGAGTTAATAATGATTATTTAACCTATACTCTTATAAACATCTCCAAAGTTTCTACAAAAGTTTTCTGATTATTTTGACTTTTGGCATATTTCACAAATCTATAGTTACTACCTAAATATGATGAGAGCACCACTTCCATTGTTTGATGATTTCGAATGTAAAAACTCAGTGTTAATTATGCTCATTTTAAGGTGAAACTTTCAGAATCTGATAGTAACTGGTTAAGCTTTGACTGTTTCTGCTACTTAATGTAAGGCAATAATGCAATATCTTCTGCATATTGCAGATCCTCAAGAATTTAGTTCAGCTTTCTTTTATGTAATCCCTCTGCTTTGACAATCATTATAGTTGGACTATAATGATACATCACATTTAGTACAGTGGTTGCTTAAAATACTTTACTACGTTCATCGTCATCGTCATCGTCATCGTAAAGTACAATACACTTCATAATTAATTAAAGTACACTATAATTAATTATATGATAATTATCATACAATATATAAAATTTTATAATAGACTTTTGCAGTTGTGCTAAGTAGTTTTAGTTCGTAGTATATAAACTTTATTAGAATTACAACATTTAATAAAATTGCTTTTATATTTATGTCTTATAAATTTATATATTTATATTATATATTATATTTATACCTTATATATTTATATTTATTTATATAATTATATCTGTGTGAAAGAAAGACAATTTCATTATTTTTTTTTCCGTATGAAATTGATTCTTTCATTGAGTATAACTAAAAAAATAATTATATTAATATTATGTGTAGATTTCTTTTTGATCTTTGTTTTAAATTCGCTGAAAATTTAAACTGAAATTGTTCTTACTAAACTAATAATGAAACAAATGAAATAAATGTTCTTAACAATGGAGGCACAAAGTAAAGATTATAAAATATTCTTTAACAAGAAACAAAAAAAAAACAGTTCGAATCGGAAGATACTGGTACAAATAAGAAAATCGGTATGCTTTAGCAGCAGAAAAACGCTACGTTACGCTCATGTAAAGCTAAAGAATTTATCTAAAAAGCAATAAAATATTTAGCTAAAAATTTAGGTAAATAAATAAAATCATTTTTCGGGTGTAAAATATGTAAAAATACACATACTCGTACACGTAAATGATGTATAATGTATTCTAGCATGTAAGGAGGCATGCATCATCATCAGCAACGTCCTTTTATCATTATTATAACCATTGTGTTCCGCTACAGCTTTGTCAATGATTTCAATCAGTTTAACATATCTACATACGAACCAAAGCTGACTATACTAAAACCCACCTACTAACCCCACCCAGCATCCAATCGTTATCCAACAGCCACAACTACCAGTAGCAATTTCTTTGTGTTCGAATTGTACAACAAAGTATACATTTAGGGAGACTTGTCTCGCTAAAGTAACAAATCGACTATAGTTCTATACACTGTCGTACACAAAACAGCACAGCAGGAAACAAATGTTGAACGGTTCTCAAGATTATGTCTTTGGAGTCGTTGCAAACTAAGGTAACAGGACAGAAATATTTGCTGCTCCTACAATTTATATTTATTTTTTGTATTTTATATATGTTGTTGTACTGTAGTTTTTGTATTGTAGTTCTGGATGTGACGTAGCACAAAGTTCAGAATACAGGATACAGGATTTTCGTCATGTTTATGTGGAATATGCTGCGCTCATGGCATATCGAAATTAAACTTTTTAGCCAAGCTACTGGCTGCTGACTGTTGGCTGTTGGCTGCTGGCTGCTGGCTGCTGAGAACTAACCTAGTTAAATAAACACAAAAAGTGAGGTTGTGGCAATAAACTTAAAAGAAGCGTTAAAAAAAGTATATGCTACATACGGCTTATTTATGTGTTAAACGTTAAACAAAACAAATTCAAATTTTTAACGTAATGGTGTTGTTGTTTGTTTCTACCAACAGTAATTGTTCATCGTCCATATTGGCACATAACTTAGCGCTGTTGTCTGGGACTCGTGGGTAGTGTGTGGTGAGTGTTGGTCGGTGTTGGTGTTGCTTTTGGTGTTGATGAAGTGCTATCACAACAATCCAAATACACACATTTTTGAAGTGCTAACGTCAATGCTTCTATTAAATCAAAAATATATAAAAATATTTACATTTTCATTAAGGGACCAAATTGACTTTGTACTCCATTACTGGCTGTTTTGTGTTGTGTCTATGCCTGTCCTGTGCCTGTGCCTGTGGTCGGTCTTGTTCTCTCTGTATGCTTTTAAAACGATAATACCAGTAACAGCAAGTTTGAAGGATCCACCTTATTTTGTTGACTGTAAGTTAAAATGTTAAATTACTACTAGAATATATTAGCAACCATAAATTCTTATATTTATGTGTATGTTTGCGAATTTGCGGCAATATAATTTCATTTTGTACCATTGGGGAAAAATGCATACTAATTTGAAGTGAAATTTGTAGCAAATGCAACAAATGTTATTGTTTTTCTCATCAACCGAACAATGTTTCCCTATTTTAGCAGTGCACTTAAACTACTCGAGGATGACAAAAGATTAATATAATATTTTGAGTTGAGTGTAATAAATGTTACTTTATGTGATGTTGATATGACTGAGGACTCTTCTTTAAACAAAATCTAATCATCCTTCGAGCGAAAATTTGCTGTTTTTTGTTTTCATCGTAATTTTCATTGAAATCATTTACATTAATAAAAAAAAAAACATAAAATGTGATTTTGTTGTAATAAATTACAGTTCCCTCCTTAATTCTTTATACATTAAGACTGAAAAGTTTTCGGAAATTCTCATTTAAAATTCGCGCGCTGTATATTTTTCGATATTTTAAGTTTATGTAGTTTGGCAGCACTGTCCTTAATTACTATGCCAAAAATGAGCGCGATCTGTCAGACAGTTCGTTTACGGCAGCTGTTGAAACCAGTCCACCTCAGTAGTGCGTTGCGAAATGTCTTCGACGGTCGTACGACCGTCCTGAAAGGCTTTGTACCACTCATAAACTTGAGTTTTCGATAAAACTGATTCCCCATAAACCTTTTGTAGCATTCGCAACGATTCTGCACACGAAATTTCGTTCGAAACACAAAATTTGATGCAAACTCTTTGTTCAATA
>NC_051848.1:100309266-100314573 GCF_002237135.1 Teleopsis dalmanni
AATGAAAACCTGCAAACTCACTTACTGTTTAACTACTCGTTGTGACTCGTTGTGTATTTTACTGCTCTTTGTTTCAAATTAAACTATTTCATTACTAAATAAGCGCAGCGGATCGAAAGCATTAGATTGTAATCAGATTGAGCATAAGCAGAAAATTGATTACTGCAGTATGAACTTCCTATTCCTACTACTCCTCTTACTTTTGCGATCTAAACCATAAAATCATGCATATAAGCACATATATGCATTGTAAGCATGTAGAAATAAACAGAGAATAGAATAAATTACAAAGAAACATATTTCTGCACGTTAGAACTAAAAAATATTGAGTTGCGTAAGTAGGTAATATGACTTTTCATACAAATTATATGGTGACTACAAATGTAGTCTACCGGCTAGGAGGTGATCGTTTTGAAAAGTTTGGTCTAGGGCTGTAAAAAATTATTTTCTTCTTTTAGGAAACTACTAAGAATCTCGCACCCAGTCGTTGTGGAAAATTCATTTTTATAAAACTTTTTCGTACAAAATGCTATAAATGTAGACTACCGAGCACGTAAAGATTAAGTTGTTTTATTAATTAAATATTATTTAAAATGTTGACAATACTAATATATTTATGAAATATAAAAAAAATTTAGAAGAAAAATTTATTTAAAAAAAATATAATGGGTTTTTTTATAGTTTTAATATCAAAAATTTGAAAAAAAATAATGCTCTATATTAATTTTAGTTTGCTTTTTAAAGTTAATATATAAAATATTACAAATTACAAATATAATTTAATATACAAATTAAATGTTTAGCATCGCCTGACTTAATTCCTCTTTTTCAAGATTGTTGTGTTATTGATCTTTACTTGAATTCCATATTTATATAAAAATCTATACAATATATATAGAAACTGAGTACATATTCAAGGAGATATTTTTATATTAGCTATAAACTGAGTCAATTTCTAAACATTCTAAAAATCTCTCTTGACTCAAATAGACACAAATAAATATTTTTACCATATCATACATAGAAATATTTTCTAGCGAAAGGTAAATATGTGAGGCGAATTATTTTATTACATCATATAAAACTAAGATCAAAGAAGAAAATTCTGCGCAAACCGTTTTTATTAGTTAACCCTTTGCATTAAATCTACCTGATTAAGCAACTTGTGCATTGTTGTGTGCCACTAATAAAAAATTAAATCTAATATACATACTTTGTCGTTTGAATTATTGCAAATCTCTATGCACAGTTCGTAGAATGGCTTTCACCACAGTTGTAACACTGGCTGTTCGTTAGCATCTTTTATGCAATTAATAGTAAGGTGATTGCCTGTGCATTAAATACATTTCGGTATCTTATTACAATAATTCTTAGTGTGGCCAAACCCCTGGCAGCTTTTACACTGTGGTATAAGTTTGGGAGACTTGACAACTTCGATTTTGACTATTGAGTGTAGAATATGTCTTATTCCGAATGTCTTCGTTATGTTCAAACGTTAGAAGAAATATGTCTAATCGTTCTTTTGCTTTTTGTTTAAGTTTGTTTTTAGTTCTCAAACCTTGGAAGCCCTGTTACTGTAAATCTCTGACAATAGTTTCTTTTTCACATTAATAATGCAAATTTTTTGCAATGACTCTGATGGGTCGTATCTGCTTATTTTCGTACGAAAACCAGTTGGAGTTTGAATTGGAGAGACTTTTAATGACAGCTCTGTAATCATCACCATCAAAAACATTGATTTTTTGAGTACCATTTCCAAGTAATCGTATTGTAAATTTGTTTTTGGCATTTTTTTCAATAGTACTTTACAGTTCTTGATATTGATTAACATTTCAAATCACTATTGGAGACGGGCGTAGCTCACTTCTTTTATTGGTTTCAGTTTTTTCAATATTTTTGGCTTGAATGATTACCTCAGGTGAGGGTTCTGCTCCACGTTTTTTATTGGGTGTAGATTTCTTTATTATGTAATCCGTCTGTTTTGCTAGCTCGTCTTCATCTGTTACATATTATTGGGATTTCTCAATCGAACAACTAGTTGGTAACGAATTTGAATCTTTTACTATTTTCAAATTGGCATTTTCCGCTTTAAGACGTTCATTTTCTTTTTTAAGTTGTTGGCATAATACTTGCAGATCAATTACCTTTTGTTGAAGATCTTTTATTTCTGACTCGCTTATCTTATTAGTTGGAGTAGAATCACCAAGTTTTGAACTTTCGCAAGTTGAGTTCGATCTCTGCATGCGAATGATGTGGTTATTCTAGTGTCATGTTTGTTTCCTAATATATGAAGTGATATTATGCAAAGGGTCTTGCTTAGGATAAGTACTTGGGCCACAGGATGTGGAGTAGGTGTTAACCCAGGAAAAACCAAAATGATGCTATTTACCACTAAAATCAAAATACTGGCTTTCAAGTTACCTTCATTAAACGGGCAACAGTTGAATCTATCGGAAATGCCAAATACAGTTGAAGTTCACAAATTAGAACTCTCTGAAATTCGAATCTTCCAGAAATTAGAATTGAAGTTTGTCTAAAATTAGAATTAAAAATTCTAATTTCTGTGCGTGTTTTTGTTTTGTATGGTTTTATCTATGTTATTTCTGTTCTTTTAGAAGAAATAGATCTGAACAATAGCAAATGTTCTATACAAATAAAACATATTAAAAGATAGAATGAAGATGTGCTTGACAAAGGATCTACATATAAACCCAGTAGTGTTGTTGAGTATTCAGATAGAAGATAATGCGATATTTTTGAATTCTTAACAGTTGTTTTAAACTCGACAACCATTGAGAATGATAATAATTTAACGAAATGATGCAACAATAGTGAATCATTTTCCACTAAGCACATAAACAATTTGCTGGTTCTCCACAACGATATAGTTACCTCAGATTTAAAAAAACCAAAAAAGCAAACAACATTAACTCACAGTAAGATTAGCTTTAACTTGCCGATTGTGCCGTCTGCGTCTCTATTAACTTTGAACTTAATTTCTTAGCTTTGAACATTATCGCAATTATTTTTTTTTTTTTTGTAATACACTCCATTTTTATATAAAAAAATATAATATGTGCATGTGATGTAATTGGAGTAAATCTTTATGTTTTGTTGCATTTAGTTAAAAAATACAAGTTATATGTATTCCCCCGGGATTGTTTAGTTTCGTTTTCATATGTTTATTAAATAAAATAAAGCGAAAAAATAAATATATTGTATTTTTTTAATGAGTTTTCTACATTTTTTTATTTATATTCGAATAAAAATTTGTCCAGAAATTAGAATTTTCCAGAAATTAGAATTACCTTCAAAACAAAGTGGTTCTAATTTGCGAACGTCGACTGTATATAGTTACATATTAGCATAGATGCTAATATTTCTCTCTCAATATTGCCACAATGTATCAACTACATTGTTGCATACAAAAATTGGTCACATCATAAATTTTAATAAAAATTCCTTATACTTCAAAACATAAATAAATATAAATTAAATTCCCAAACGACCACACAGAATTAGCATAGATGCTAATATTTCTTTATAAATATTGCCACAATGTATCAACCACATTGTTGCATAAAAATTGGTCACACCATAAACCTTAATAAAATTCCTTATACTTTAAAAACGTAAATAAACATTATGAAAACGTTACACGTCTTTCAGATTAAAAAATTGTTACAAAGTAACAACCCCTTCCTTAAGTGACCATACAATAGCTTCAACAAAGTAAAAGCTATTATAAACAAACTTTGAATGCATGATCGTGGGATCAACAAAAAGTCTTTGTACAGCATTAAGTGACTGTACCCAATGCTGATCATAGCATAATTTTAAGTAAGAGCTTAAAAAATGACGCTATGTTACCAACAGCAAACTTTTGAGTTATCATGCCAACAACAGAGAAACTTTCTGTTACCTTACAGTAACTTTTATAAAACATTAAGCTTTCTGTTAGAACAGAAACTTTAAGCTGTTTTTAATACAAAATTCAAAGCTCCAAAATATAGCTTTTGAGAGCTTGAATTTGTCTCTGTTAAACCGAGTATAAAACCCTAAGATCAATTCTGTTAAAGTTAGATTTTGGCAAAGAGTTCAATCTTCTCCATCGGTTTTTAATCGTAGTAATAAAATTTTGAAAGATCAAAATTTTTAAAAAATAAAACTTGTGAAAATAATAATATTTTTGAAAGAATAAAAATTTTAAATAGAATTGTGAAAATTGTGGAAAATAATAAAATTTTGAAAAATCAAAATTTTAAAAATTAAAATTTGTGAAAATTGTAAAAAATAATAAAATTTTGAAAAACCAAAATTTTAAGTAGAATTGTGAAAATTGTAAAAAATAATAAAATTTTGAAAACCCAAAATTTTAAGTAGAATTGTGAAAATTGTGAAAATTAATAAATAATTAAATTGTGAATTTTAAAAATTAAAATTTGTGAAAAATTGTAAAAAATAATAAAATTTTGAAAAACCAAAATTTTAAGTAGAATTTGTAAAAATAGTGAAAACAATAAAATTTGAAAAATCAAGAAATTAAAAATAAAATTTGTAAAAAATCAATGTTTTAAAAAATTAAAAAATAAAATTTTGAAAACGAAAATTTGTGTTTTTTTTTTCACTTCATAAGCGTGCAACGACATAACTGGCGACTAGGATAAAACGCAAAAATTTGAGAAATTTTTGCTAAAATAAATACAAAATTTAAGGATAATTTTTGCAATAAAATAATAAGTGAAAAAGTGAAAAGAAACTCAAAGAAATTCTTTTATTAAAAACGACAAAAGTGAAATGAAACCTTTTCCCTGCGGATTTTGTAAAAAAGACTTTAATACAAGTGAAGAACGTGAACTTCACTTAAAAATTCATAATCCTTGCGCGTTTTGCGATAACGATTTTAAACATAAAAAAGATTTAAAAAACCATCAAAATTCGCACAAAACCTCGTTCGAAAAAGCAGAGAGGTTAACCAAAAAAATTAACAGTGCTAAGTTCATAAAAAATTACGAGCAAAAACAATACGAGGAGTGGCGTAGATTTTGTAAAAGTTACGATAATAGTGAAGAAGGCAAAAAAGCCATTGAATACATGAAAAAAAACGGTTATTATTAAAATTTGTGTATCCAAATGAACATTTTAAAAGACCTAGTAAATAAATCAAAAGGTTACACAAAAATAAAATATTGTGAAAAATGCGGAAGCAACTTACATAACACCAAACAGTGCAAAAAATAATAAAAACAAAAATATATTAAATATATTAAAATATATTAAAACCAATAAGTGCAAGATAAAAAGAAA
>NC_051848.1:100314673-100324051 GCF_002237135.1 Teleopsis dalmanni
TATAAGATGATGGCAGTTCTGGGGGCTTATTACCTTTAGGAATAAGCACCAATCTTTGCTTTTCCAACACGAAGGGAAGATTCCTTCCTGTAGGCAGCTGTTGTAAACATCCGTAAATATAGAAACTTGTTTTTGTATTGCCTTCTTCAGTACAGTATTGGGGATTCCATCCAATCCAGGAGATTTATTGGGCTTAACTCTGGAAGAAGCGGCTATGACTTCAGAATTTGTAACCGGGGGTATCTCATTTAAATCGGTGTTTATCGGTATTAAGATTCTAAGTTCTCCCTTTTTTGGGAACAAATGTTTCACGATATTCGCCATTATTTTAGGACATGAAGGTACCGAGCCTCTTAACCTCTTAAATTTACGCATTACTATTTTGTAGCCATCGCCCCAGACATTTTGGTCTACATCATTGATCAGAGTTTGAAAAGCTTGATTCTTACTCCTAATAATTGCCTTTTTAAGTTTAGATCTGTTCTCTCGGTATTTTTGTAGAAGCCTTTCCGCATCTACTCCCGATCTGTGACGTTGGAATTGCCTACGGGAGGCAAAGCACTGAGATCTTAGTAAAGCTATTTCTTCCGTCCACCAATAGTTTGATGGGCGCCCATTACCTCTGCCTTTTCTTGGCATTGATGCATCACAGACGTTGCATAATTCCTTCATAAGGTGATTTGATTTTTCAAAAGCATCCCCGACTCCGAAACTCATGTTTTCGGTCATGAATTCCATTATCTCTGTGTCAAGATACTTAGTTTTCCAGCCTATTTGCTGTGCTTTTCTCTGCGATTTTTTCAAAACAAACTTCTCTTTTAGCGATAAGGAAAAAAGAATTGCATGATGGTCGCTGTGGGTGTAGTGGTTTGTTACATTCCATTGCGAACCCCTTACTAATGACGGGCTGGCAAAGGTGAGATCTATGTAGGAAACGCCTCTACCATTATCGAACGTTGGGCTATGCCCATTGTTCAGTTGTATTAGGTTTAGTGAGGTAAACGTTTCTAATAGGGCTCTACCTCGGCGCGTTGTATTACTACTGCCCCATTCGACTGCCCAAGCATTGAAATCCCCTGCAACAATGATGGGAGTTTTGTTTCTGATTGTTCCTGATAGCCTATCAAGAAACTCTTCAAATCTCTCTTGGGAGATATTTGGGGATATGTAACAGCTGCACACATAGATACCCCGGATTCTGACAAGTACTAGACCTTCTTTTTGTATCAATACTGTTGGTTCAAACACTATGTCCTGTCCTAGCCAAATGGCAGCCTTTGCAGTAGTATCTTGTACCCATTTGGAGGTTTCTTTTGATTTGTAAAACTCACTAATTATGAGTACATCTGTCTTTAATTCCAAAGCTGTTTGGGATAAAAGGTCTTGGGCAGCTTCGCATCGATTTAGGTTCAATTGCAGAAATTTAATCATTTTTTGGACTTAAGCTCCTGTATAGCCTTCCTGTAGAATTCACATTTGGAACTTCTTGAGTAGTGTAGATTGCCACCGTTGCAGTTTTCCGGACATAGGATGCATTTTGGTTGCGCCGAGCACGTTTTTGCTCTGTGACCATCTTGTCCACATCTCATACATGTGCCTGATCTGTCATTATCGCTTTTGCACTGTCTAGCAGCGTGTCCAAATTGAAGACATTTGAAACACCTCATGGGTGTGATATGCTTTCTGATCCTACTGCGTACCCAGCCAACTCTGACTGAGGCAGCTGCAATCAATACACTGGCATCCTTAGTAGGAAGGTCAATAATTGCTGATCTTGTGCTGTCCCTTGCGGCACGCCAAAACTTGACGTTGATGTCACTTACATTTATTGCTGGAAATTGATCAGCAATCGCCGCGCGCACCTCTTCGTTGGATGTTATCTCGTCCAAATCCCTGCATTCTATTAGGGTGTGCTGTGTTAAAGATTTTACACTAGCACAATTCTGAAGTGTGTTTTTCATTTCATTGCAGAAGTCCTTCGCTAAATTTCCAGCTTCTTTGGTAAGCTGAATCAATATTTCCCCCTCTTTAGTTTTTCGGATTTTGTTCACGTTTTTTCCGAATTCTTGTAGCTCTGGTTTTGTTTTAATGATCTTTAACATTTCAGCGTAAGACTTGTCTGCCGTCTTACTAATGAGAATTGCTTCCGGTTTTACTCTAGGCGCTTTAATGAGGTCCAGATTTGGCACAGTTTTCCCTTTTTTCTTTTGCACTAGCTGCCATTTGTGAAAATTCGTTTCCTGCTCCTTACTTCCAATTTCTCTAATTTGGACTTTGGGTGGTGGACCGTTCGGTTTTTCTTTCGCAGCACGCTTTAGTGCTCCCTGAGTTTGCACGCTAATGGAAGCTACATTCTTAGCCACCAACGGCACTTGTGGCCCCCTTTCTTGTTCCGTCTTATACATCTTAACTATCTGTGCAAGCAGATCCCGCATATCCTTATTAATATGCCTTTGTGATTCCATCATCGCAGATAGTTGTACCAGCTTATCCTCTACACTATCATCAGGCTTGGGGGATAAAGGTATGTTTAATACCTCCTTCTCCATTGTTTTTTGTACTGCGTTTTGTTTCCGCAGAGGTGATGTTTTTTGCCCACTCATACCTTTTCGATACCCTACTAATTTAATTAGATTTAATTAAATTAAAAGGGTATCCTAAATTAATTAAATTAAAATAATTTAATACCTGTAAATTTCAAATGCTCAAAATTCCAAATTCAAGTAAAAATTAAAATTTGCTAATAAATTTAAAATTTGCTAATTAAATTAAAATATTCTGCTAAATTGCTAAATCAGTGTACAAGATTACACGATTGTTTAGGTTTTTGTGTAACAATTGATCTAATTATTTGATCGTTTTGTAACACTTATTCACTTTATAATGTTTCTGTTTAATAATTTCAATTGCTGTCTCTATCAGCTGATTTTATATGTGTGCAATTATTTTGCAAAACAAAAAAGCGCACAAAGTCAAACAAATTCAATAAGAATAAAAACAAAATATGTAAATTCAAAAAGTTGAATAATTTAAAATGAAATTTTTTAAAAAATAACACTTATCGGCTGCAGCTCTTTATCGCTCCAAGTGAGTACATTATATTCCACCGCATTTAAGAACTTTTTGTTGTTACAACACTTCAATTGCAGGAAATATATACCGAACTAGCGGACCGCACTCGAGACGCATGTATTCGCGGCAAAAACAAAACTTAAACATAATGGGATTACTGTAATCAGATATATGGGCACCAAACCCATCTAGTGACCAAAAACAACGGTTATTTTTTGTATTATTTAATATGTTATTTTTATATCATGTGAAATGATTTGGTTCCTTCTCTTTTTCTTCAAGCAACATTATTCCTTGTCACGCACCCAGTCATAAAAACCTTAGGCTTAAACTAAATTAGTTTAGATTTGATTTTAAGACGGGTTGAGAACTTGACACCACGTCACTGCATCCTTTGAGAATTATTCTGACATACCCACTTTAATTCCATAGACGAGTAACAGTTAAGAACGCCATTATGTCCTTTGGAGAGATGTTGCCTAATTCCGTTATAAATGGATAGACAGTGGATATGTACGGAAGTCTGAGTCTGGGAAGTAGGTTTAAACTAATTATCGTGATTGAAAAAAACGGTCTAGCCATGGAATTTCATGTCGTGGTTTGTGATTGTGCTGTAATTGCGACTGTAGTGTTCTTTAACATATTAATTGATACTTCTTTTGCTTATAAACATATTTTTCGGCGATATATATTTTTTTTAAATTATTATTACTTCAATATTAAGAACTTTTTTTGCTTTATTTCAAATTGAATGTATTTAACTCTCAGTTATTTATAAACAAACAATATTTCTTAGTACTCGTATATGTAATCATTACACTCGCCAATCAATTAAAAGTGGTAATCTTCTTGATTATTTATTTTTATCGCCTCTTCCTGGGCAGTATATCTTCTGTTTTGCTTACTAATTCAAAATGAATAGCCTAATTTACTTGTGTTTCTTAGCTTATTATCCAATTGAGTGTAATTTAAGGATAGGAAGAGATGTTAAGGAAATTTTGTGGCTGATATCCTTAATTTATTACAACTTTATTTATAGTTTTGCAATTAAGTTTTATTCGAAATTTCCTCCAACGTTGATATTTATTAACACTTAAAACAATCATGAAAAATTTAGTTGAATTTGGTATGAATTGAACTTAAGTATAATAACACATAATGAAGGAATTGTACTTAGAGTAATAAATTTAGATGCACATAATAATTTCTATTGAAAAGAAGAAAATTCTTCGTTCTTTCAGAAAAGGAATAACTCTTATTTTTCAATTCATCCTACATATCACAAAGATTTATTAAGTTTATGAAGTAATTTGTAATGTAATAAGAAGCGATATATATAGTATGCTTATAATATATATTCTATATAATATTTGCTATCTGGACACTTTAGATGAATCCAATTAAACACATTTTTTTATCCGCCTATGTGTCTGTGTGTTTTAATATAAGCAAGACTTTCAATTTATGTGCAGAGGCATGAACTTTCTCTGAATATTTATGGAAATAAGTCCATACCATAGATTTCTAAACAGCGTCGAAATTTCAGTTGCTAATTTTGCGAAATATCTGGGTACGAACATTTCATTTTTAAATAATTTTATTTAGTTTAATTTAATTTAGTCTTGTTTTATATTATTTTATTTTATACTATTTTAAATTATATTATTTTATTTTATTTTATTTTATTTTAATTTATTTTATTTTATTTTATTTTATTTTATTCTATTTTATTTTATTTTATTTTATTTTATTTTATTTTAATTTATTTTATTTTATTTTATTTTATTTTATTTTAATTTATTTTATTATATATTATTTAATTATGTATTGTTTTATTATATATTATGCTATTATATCTTCTTTTATTATATTGTGCTTAATTTATCTTTGTGTAAACAACTCATTTTTAAATAATTTTATTTAATTTAATTAAATTTTGTTTTGTTTTATATGATTTTATTTTATATTATTTTATTTTATTAAAAATTATTTTATTTTATTTTATTTTATTTTATATTACATTATTTTATATTATTTTATACTATTTTATTTTTGTTATTTTATTTAGTTTCGTTTTATATAATTTAATTTTATTTTAACTTGTTTTATTTTATTATTTATTGTTTAACTATGCATTATTTTATTATATATTATGCTATTATATCTTCTTTTATTATATTGTGCTTAATTTATCTTTGTATATTAATTTATATATTGTGCTTAATATATTTTATTTTATTTTATTTAAATAATATTTTATTTCATTTTATCTTATTTAATTTTTTTTCATTTATTTTATTTTATTATTTATTATATTATTATGTATTTTTTTATTATATATTTTGTTTTTCTATATTCGTTTATTATATTGTGCTTAGTTTCTTAAAAGAAAAATATTCGATACAACAATTTAAATGATTTTCCTCTTCAAATTAATTTTAACAAAAACTCTCTTGGAAGTAAAGCATTTCGTTCAAAGGTTTTTATGTAAAAAGCATTTCATTTTTAAGTTAATTTAAGGGTTTTCTCAAATTTTAATTTTTTCATTGAGATTTAATTTTGAATGAAAATAAAATAAATATTTAATTCAATTTAAAATGTTTTTGTTTTCTGATTTGAGTTTTGTAATATTTTTGTTTATTCTCGACGAATGTAAATACGACTATTACAAATAAAAATAAAATGGGGGCATCGAGTGGGTGGGAAATTCTTTGCAATTCTTTAAAAGAACAAAAAAAAAATATAACGAGAAAAAATAAAATATTTTATGTAAATAAGTAAAATGAAATAACATTTCAACATTCGAACGAAAATGTTTTAAATTACAAAATTCAATTTGTATGCCACCGGCACAGAATTCGGTTCTGTAATTGAAATGGAAGGATTAATGGATTCGAGAAGGAAATTGGGAAGGACATGTGATTTATATTGTTGGTGTCAAAACACAATTAATTATGTTTTCTTTACTTTTACAATTCTTAAAGTGTGTAAAATCACATCAACTTAGACAAAAACATATTGGAGTAACAATAATGATAATAAAAATATTTCGAGAATGACTTATTGCCCAGCATATTGTTTAATTTATGGTTTAACATAATATTTTTATATAAAAAAATAATTGTATTTAAACAAATAAGAATAGTTTATTTTACTAGAATAATATTTCAGTTCAGTCCTGCACAACAGCAAAATTAGGGTTACTTGGAATGTGTATGAAATATTTCAATAAAAAAATGTTTTAGAAAAATTATCAACTCAAACAATATAAGGAAACCTTTAACATATATATAAAATAAATATATATATATATATAAAATACATATAACAGATATATAAAAAATATATTCTTAATTTTTAAAATAGATTATTATTAAATAGATTCTTATTATATTATAAAAAGCTTTTTTTGATATTTAAATAAAGTTAATTTATAAAGAGATAGGAGAGATAAGTATTTGAATAATAATTAATTTATTTATTTCATTTTAATTTATTTATAGTGGCTTGAAAGGTAGGGATAGGGAAGTGTAATAGGATTTGGTTTTATATAGTTATGTTTGGTTTTTCCTAGCGCAGCGAGGCGCCTTTCTTGTTCGCAACGAGGCGAATAAAACTAGGTTGCAACTAGGCAACTTGAATAACATAATAAGCGAGACTCAATGTTCTGTTTGAATCTGAATTTCTTTATTAAATTTGTAGAGTATTTATACTTATTCTAACTTAAACACTAACCTACCTGAATATTATGTTCGCCTAGTAATTCTCATATAAAAATGCTTAATATGCATTTTAATTAATTTAAAAATATGAAATTATTATTATTATTTAATAATTACCTGAAATACTAAATAATGAAATTCCAATGCAAGTTAATGCACTTTACGAATTTCATTTGCGCAAAACAAAAGAATCAAATTACTTTTCTTTTGCGCTTCTTCACATGGTAAGTGTGTGATCAATGTCTTTGCTTTTGGCATGTGCCAGTAACGTATATCATCATATTACCATTAACAAATAATTATTTTGTTTGTTAATATGTAGATATACTACAGAAGTACGAACGAATTTCCCGCGCTTAATTAAGAAAGCTGTTTTGTTGCGACATTTGTAATATTATTAGATACATTTTAGGTGAGCCTTTAATGATCGGACGCATTAATGAATGCAAGTATCTAACCAAATACAATACGTAACACATTGTTGAGTGAATTTAAGAATATAGCTCCCAGAAGCTTAAGACTGCGTCTATATTAACTTAGGCAGTGACACAAGTGATCTGGTGTCTTTTCCTCAAATGCTGGTAAAGGCGATCTTTGTTTTTCGATAACTATTAGGAAAATATAACTTTTAATACGTTGAAGAACGGAAGGAATTTCTTGTATTTTAATTTTTATATTTTTCATATACGTACATTATTATATTTTAACACCAGAGTTCTGTATGAAATTTGACTTCTTATACAAATGTCATGGAATATGTTCAGTTTCTGTCAAAGTAGTTTGAGAGCTTCGTCGGATAGGAAATTATAAAAGCTATTCCAGATAAATTAGTGCTATAAATTAACAGAACAATATCTCAGACTACAAGACCCATAACTTTATTTGGTTCAATGAAAACTACATAGAGATTCTGGAACAATCTTCTAACAATCAAATAGAACGACCGAACACGATGGATGAATGTTTTCGGCTAGGTTAGGTTATACATGCGATCCGTAGAAGATGTACCTAAGTCTATTGGTCCATTGTGTTACTGTATAGTAAAGAAACTCAGGGGTTGAATCACCATTGTATATGAGCTGGGTAAAGGTAGAGTAGACTTAATTTATTAGCATGGTTTCCTTACCTACAATAACCTGTTAGCAAACATGATAGGTTAAATCTCTACTGGGCATCTGAATTAAAGTATTGGATTTTCTTTTAGTGGAAAATGGCCAAATTGCACACAAATGCCTACACATTGTTGAGTAGTTTTACATTTTATTAGAAACTTGAACACAGAAAGAGCTCAGCTAAACTCTCAACTAATATATACTGGTAGGGGATATTCCGAAACTATTTTAAGGAATAATTTTATTTTTCCGCAATAGTAATATGTTTAATCTTACGGATATTATAACGAATATTACTACCAACTATTTGGTATTTTGTATCATTTTTTTTTCCACTATTGCAAATCTTCTACGAAATGGTAGGAGCCTTAGAAATTGTTAAAAATATCTTAAAAAATTGTAAAGCCAAGTTATTGTATTTTTTATTCTAAAGTAGTTAACAAGCCATATGCATATATGTAAGTTCAAAGAAACAAACAGTGGATTGCTGAATTATGATTGCTTTAACCCACATCCTTACTTCTCTATAAATTGTTACTAATTTGATCATACCCCACTATCTCTTCTCAAAACATCTATCGAACTATTTGTTTTACCATTTTAATAACTCTATGTCATTACTCAGTCTATAAAAACTGTACCGTATGAGTATTTGTAGAATTCACTTTTTGTAATCCGATTTTAAACTGATACTTATTATATACATAACTTTAAATTACACCTTATAACCTCTTTTTTTAATAATATCATCCCTTTAAGTTAAACCAGTGTCCTATATTGTATAGTAACTCATTCCATTCGTGCAATATATTTTTCTTATTTCACTTTTTTCAAAAGAACAATATCATATACTGTACATACGATGCGGTTAGGAGAACTGATTAACATTCATGCAATAAATTATATTGTATATAATTTTTTATATATTACGTGCACATTTCCTAGTTCATACATTCCCAAGGAAGTTCATATATACACGGAAACGAAAGGATGTGAGCTCACATTCACTTGCGGTTTCAATAAATTCACGTGATGTAGAATGAGAAAAAACAAATCACCTAATTTATTCATAAATGTAACCTCTTTTCCATTTGATAAGAGATGAAGTGTGTCCTATAGTCGTCCATCCAGCCGAAGTTATTTGTTAGTAGAATTTAATTCCACAATTAAAAAAAACAGCAGATAAAATGACTCTTTTCGTTCAACTTCAAAGTAACAGTAGTTAATATATCCCGTTTTAAATTTCGTTTCAACCATGAGAATGAGATATAGTCAAAAAAAAGTAATTACCAACAAGTGATACAAGCATAAAAAAACTAAAAAATTAATTAAATAACATATTATCTTCATAATCTGATATTAGGTCTCTCAGGACCACTGATGATGAGTACTTGGCAACTCTCGAAACAGCGTTTTATGTTCAGCCAAATTTCAATAAATTAACTAAAATTTTTGTAGTTGTCTTTTCTTTG
>NC_051848.1:100324151-100326328 GCF_002237135.1 Teleopsis dalmanni
AGAGTTTTGAGAAACTTGTTGAAAATCACAAATTCGGTGGTTTTACGATCGTACATGTTAAAATATGCAAAATATAAGAGTTTTGAGAAACTTATTGAAAATCACAAATTCGATGGTTTTACGATCGCACATGTTAAAATATGCAAAATATAAGAGTTTTGAGAAACTTATTGAAAATCACAAATTCGATGGTTTCACGATCGTACATGTTAAAATATGCAAAATATAAGAGTTTTGAGAATCTTACTGAAAATCACAAATTCGATGGTTTTACGATCGCACATGTTAAAATATGCAAAATATAATAGTTTTGAGAAACTTGTTGAAAATCACAAATTCGGTGGTTTTACGATCGTACATGTTAAAATGTGTAAAATATAAGAGTTTTGAGAAACTTACTGAAAATCGGAAATTCGATGGTTTTACGATCGTACATGTTAAAATATGCAAAATATAATAGTTTTGAGAAACTTATTGAAAATCACAAATTTGATGGTTTTACGATCGCACATGTTAAAATATGCAAAATATAAGAGTTTTGAGAAACCTACTGAAAATCACAAATTCGATGGTTTTACGATCGTACATGTTAAAATATGCAAAATATAAGAGTTATGAGAAACTCACTTAAAGTCACAAATTCCATGGTTTTACGATCGTACATGTTAAAATATGCAACATACAAGAGTTTTGAGAAACTCACTAAAAATCACAAATTCGATGGTTTTACGATCGTACATGTTAAAATATGCAAAATATAAGAGTTTTGAGAAACTCACTGAAAATCACAAATTCGATGGTTTTACGATCGTACATGTTAAAATATGCAAAATATAAGAGTTTTGAGAAATTCAAATAAAATCACAAATTCGATGGTTTTACGATCGTACATGTTAAAATGTGTAAAATATTAGAATTTTTAGAAATTTGCTTAAAGTCACTAATTCGATGGTTTTACGATCGCACATGTTAAAATATGCAAAATAATAGAGTTTTGAGAAACTTATTGAAAATCACAAATTCGATGGTTTTACGATCGTACATGTTATAATATGCAAAATATTAGAGTTTTGAGAAACTTATTGAAAATCACAAATTCGATGCTTTCACGATCGTACATGTTAAAATGTGTAAAATGTAAAAGTTTTGAGAAACTTACTGAAAATCACAAATTCGATGGTTTTACGATCGTACATGTTAAAATATGCAAAATATAAGAGTTTTGAGCAATTTACTTAAAGTCACAAATTCGATGGTTTTGCGAACGTACATGTTAAAATGTGCAAAATATAAGAGTTTTGAGCAATTTACTTAAAGTCACAAATTCGATGGTTTTGCGAGCGTACATGTTAAAATGTGCAAAATATAAGAGTTTTGAGAAATTTGCTTAAAGTTACAAATACGATGGTTTTACGAGCGCACATGTTAAAATATGCAAAATATAAGAGTTTTGAGAAACTTACTGAAAATCACAAATTCGATTGTTTTACGATCGCACATGTTAAAATATGCAAAATATTAGAGTTTTGAGAAACTTATTGAAAATCACAAATTCGATGTCACGATCGTACATGTTAAAATGTGTAAAATGTAAAAGTTTTGAGAAACTTACTGAAAATCACAAATTCGATGGTTTTACGATTGTACATGTTAAAATATGCAAAATATTAGAGTTTTGAGCAATTTGCTTAAAGTCACAAATTCGATGGTTTTGCGAGCGTACATGTTAAAATGTGCAAAATATAAGAGTTTTGAACAATTTACTTAAAGTCACAAATTCGATGGTTTTGCGAGCGTACATGTTAAAATGTGCAAAATATAAGAGTTTTGAGAAATTTGCTTAAAGTCACAAATTCGATGGTTTTACGATCGCACATGTTAAAATATGCAAAATATTAGAGTTTTGAGAAACTTATTGAAAATCACAAATTCGATGGTTTCACGATCGTACATGTTAAAATGTGTAAAAGGTAAAAGTTTTGAGAAACTTACTGAAAATCACAAATTCGATGGTTTTACGATCGCACATGTTAAAATATGCAAAATATTAGAGTTTTGAGAAACTTATTGAAAATCACAAATTCGATGGTTTTTACGATCGCACATGTTAAAATATGCAAAATATTAGAGTTTTGAGAAACTTATTGAAAATCACAAATTCGATGGTTTTACGATCG
>NC_051848.1:100326428-100334775 GCF_002237135.1 Teleopsis dalmanni
GAGAAAATATTAGTCACTTTGTTTCTTTCATAACTAATTATTTTCTAGGACGTTTATAAAACAATTGAAAATATATTAAATATCAAAATTACTTACTTGCTTCCACATACATAGTTTCGTTCAATTCCTTTCTACTTGCTGAATAGTTAGTGGACTTTATAGAGTGCAAAATTACGATATTCTTCTCAAATTAAAATATCGTAATTAAGCACAATAATACAGTCCAACAACTGGAACATACAATCGATGATATGTCAATCACTTCCAAAGGCATTTTAGGTAATAATTTATTAAATATTTTTCTAAAATCACAGTTAATTGTTCGAATAACATTTTCATATGAATAAAATAATATATTATAGGAAATAAAATCACGATATACATACATCTACAATTAAAATATATCAAGTTAAATATCTAATAAAGACCAGCTATTGGAATAAACAAACGAGAAAATATTAGTCACTTTGTTCCTTTCATAACTAAATATTTTCTAGGACATTTATAAAACAATTGAAAATATATTAAATATCAAAATTACTTACTTGCTTCCACATACATAGTTTCGTTCAATTCCTTTCTACTTGCTGAATAGTTAGTGGACTTTATAGAGTGCAAAATTACGATATTCTTTTAAAATTAAAATATCGTAACTAAACACATCTATACAGTCCAACAACCGGAGCATACAATCGATGATATGTCAATCACTTCCAAATGCATTTTCGGTAATAATTTATTAAATATTGTTCTAAAATCACAGCTAATTGTTCGAATAACATTTTCTTATGAATAAAATAATATATTATACGAAATAAAATTACGATATACATACATCTACAATTAAAACATAGCAAGTTAAATGTCCAATAAAGACCAGCTACTGGAATAAACAAACGAGAAAATATTAGTCACTTTGTTTCTTTCATAACTAATTATTTTCTAGAACATTAATATAGCAATTGAAAATATATTATATATCAAAATTGGTTACTTGTTCTCATATATATAGTTTCGTTTAATTCCTTTCTATATGCTGAATAGTTAGTGGACTTTATAGAGTGCTAAATTACGATATTCTTTTAAAATTAAAATATCGTAATTAAGCACAATAATACAGTCCAACAACCGGAACATACAATCGATGATATGTCAATCACTTCCAAATGCATTTTAGGTAATTATTTATTAAATATTGTTCTAAAATCACTGCTAATTGTTCGAATAACATTTTCATATGAATAAATTAATATATTATCCAAAATAAAATTACGATATACATATTTCTATAATTAAAATATATCAAGTTAAATATCTAATAAAGACCAGCTACTGGAATAAACAAACGAGAAAATATTAGTCACTTTGTTCCTTTCATAACTAATTATTTTCTAGGACATTAACATAACAATAGAAAATGTATTATATATCAAAATTGGTTGTTTCATATCATATATATAGTTTCGTTTAATTCCTTTCTACGTGCTGAATAGTTAGTGGACTTTATAGAGTGCAAAATTACGATATTCTTCTCAAATCAAAATATCGTAATTAAGCACATCAATACAGTCCAACAACCGGAGCATACAATCGATGATATGTCAATCACCTCCAAATGCATTTGAGTTAATAATTTATTAAATATTGTTCTAAAATCACAGTTAATTGTTCGAATAACATTTTCTTATGAATAAAATAATACATTGTGACCGAAAAGTTTCCGGTCATAAATAAATAAAACGCAAAATTCTTAATCTTCATCAATATTTATTTTATCTCCTTCAAAATATGCTCCATAGAAGCGATACACAATGCCAACGTTTCTTCCAATCATCAAAAACATTTTTATAGGCGCTTTCCGGTATGGCTTTGAGTTCCCTCTGCGAATTCTGTTTTACGTCTTCTATGGATTCAAAACGCGTTCCTCTGAGTGGTAATTTGAGGTTGGGAAACAGGAAAAAGTCACACGGTGCAAGATCAGGTGAATACGGTGGCTGTTCGATGGTATTTATTGAATGTTTGGCCTTAAAATCGTTGATAATGTTGAACAAATTGAGGTGAATCGGAACAAGCCGGGCGTTGACACGTCGCATACACAAATTGTCCACCAAAATCAAACGAGCCATCTCACGACCGATGCCTAGCTCTCGTGCTATCTCTCTAACACTCACATGAGGATTTTTGAACACGATTTCCTTTGCCTTTTCAATGTTTTCGTCGGTGGTAGAGGTCGAAGGTCGTCCAGAACGCGGCATGTCTTCGACGGTCGTACGACAGTCCTGAAAGGCTTTGTACCACTCATAAACTTGAGTTTTCGATAAAACTGATTCCCCATAAGCCTTTTGTAGCATTCGCAACGATTCTGCACACGAAATTTCGTTCGAAAAACAAAATTTGATGCAAACTCTTTGTTCAATATTTTTTTCCATTGTTTTTTTCGCAACGCACTACTGAGGTGAACTGGTTTCAACAGCTGCCGTAAACGAACTGTCTGACAGATCGCGCTCATTTTTGGCATAGTAATTAAGGACAGTGCTGCCAAACTACATAAACTTAAAATATCGAAAAATATACAGCGCGCGAATTTTAAATGAGAACCTCCGAAAACCTTTCGGTCACAATGTATATTATACGAAATAAGATTACGATATACTGATTTCTATAATTAAAATATAGCAAGTTATATGTCCAATAAAGACCAGCTATTGGAATAAACAAACGAGAAAATATTAGTCACTTTGTTTCTTTCATAACTAATTATTTCCTAGAACATTAATATAGTAATTGAAAATATATTAAATATCAAAATTGGTTACTTGTTTTCATATATATAGTTTCGTTCAATTCCTTTCTACATGCTGAATAGTTAGTGGACTTTATAGAGTGCAAAATTACGATATTCTTCTCAAATTGAAATATCGTAATTAAGCACATCAATACAGTCCAACAACTGGAACATACAATCGATGATATGTCAATCACTTCCAAAGGCATTTTAGGTAATAATTTATTAAATATTACTCTAAAATCACAGTTAATTGTTCGAATAACATTTTCATATCAATAAAATAATATATTATACGAAATAAAATTACGATATACATAAATCTACAATTAAAATATATCAAGTTAAATATCTAATAAAGACCAGCTACTGGAATAAACAAATGAGAAAATATTAGTCACTTTGTTTCTTTCATAACTAATTATTTTCTAGGACATTTATAAAACAATTGAAAATATATTAAATATCAAAATTGGTTACTTGTTTCCACATATATAGTTTCGTTTAATTCCTTTCTAGGTGCTGAATAGTTAGTGGACTTTATAGAGTGCAAAATTACGATATTCTTCTCAAATTAAAATATCGTAATTAAGCACATCTATACAGTCCAACAACTGGAGCATACAATCGATGATATGTCAATCACTTCCAAATGCATTTGAGTTAATAATTTATTAAATATTATTCTAAAATCACAGCTAATTGTTCGAATAACATTTTTTTATGAATAAAATAATATATTATACGAAATAAAATTACGATATACATATTTCTATAATTAAAATATATCAAGTTAAATGTCCAATAAAGACCAGCTACTGGAATAAACAAACGAGAAAATATTAGTCACTTTGTCCCTTTCATAACTAATTATTTTCTAGAACATTAATATAGCAATTAAAAATATATTAAATATCAAAATTGGTTACTTGTTTTCATATATATAGTTTCGTTCAATTCCTTTCTACATGCTGAATAGTTAGTGGACTTTATAGAGTGCAAAATTACGATATTCTTCTCAAATTAAAATATCGTAATTAAGCACAATAATACAGTCCAACAACTGGAACATACAATCGATAATATGTCAATCACTTCCAAAGGCATTTTAGGTAATAATTTATTAAATATTATTCTAAAATCACAGTTAATTGTTCGAATAACATTTTCATATGAATAAAATAATATATTATAGGAAATAAAATTACGATATACATAAATCTACAATTAAAATATATCAAGTTAAATATCTAATAAAGACCAGCTACTGGAATAAACAAATGAGAAAATATTAGTCACTTTGTTTCTTTCATAACTAATTATTTTCAAGGACATTTATAAAACAATTGAAAGTATATTAAATATCAAAATTACTTACTTGCTTCCACATATATAGTTTCGTTTAATTCCTTTCTACGTGCTGAATAGTTAGTGGACTTTATAGAGTGCAAAATTACGATATTCTCCTCAAATTAAAATATCGTAATTAAGCACATCTATACAGTCCAACAACCGGAGCATACAATCGATGATATGTCAATCACTTCCAAATGCATTTGAGTTAATAATTTATTAAATATTATTCTAAAATCACAACTAATTGTTCGAATAACATTTTTTTATGAATAAAATAATATGTTATACGAAATAAAATTACGATATACATTTTTCTATAATTAAAATATATCAAGTTAAATGTCCAATAAAGACCAGCTACTGGAATAAACAAACGAGAAAATATTAGTCACTTTGTTTCTTTTATAACTAATTATTTTCTAGGACGTTGACATAACAATAGAAAATGTATTATATATCAAAATTGGTTACTTGTTTTCATATATATAGTTTCGTTCAATTCCTTTCTATGTGCGGAATAGTTAGTGGACTTTATAGAGTGCAAAATTACGATATTCTTCTAAAATTAAAATATCGTAATTAAGCACATCAATACAGTCCAACAACTGGAGCATACAATCGATGATATGTCAATCACTTTCAAATGCATTTTAGTTAATAATTTATTAAATATTGTTCTAAAATCACAGTTAATTGTTCGAATAACATTTTCTCATGAATAAAATAATATATTATACGAAATAAAATTACGATATACATACATCTACAATTAAAACATAGCAAGTTAAATGTCCAATAAAGACCAGCTACTGGAATAAACAAACGAGAAAATATTAGTCACTTTGTTTCTTTCATAACTAATTATTTTCTAGAACATTAATATAGCAATTGAAAATATATTAAATATCAAAATTGGTTACTTGTTTTCATATATATAGTTTCGTTCAATTCCTTTCTACGTGCGGAATAGTTAGTGGACTTTATAGAGTGCTAAATTACGATATTCTTCTAAATTAAAATATCGTAACTAAGCACATCTATACAGTCCAACAGCTGGAGCATACCATCGATGATATGTCAATCATTTCCAAATGCATTTTAGTTAATTACTTATTAAATATTGTTCTAAAATCACTGCTAATTGTTCGAATAACATTTTCTCATGAATAAAATAATATATTATACGAAATAAAATTACGATATAAATATTTCCATAATTAAAATATAGCAAGCAAAATGTCCAATAAAGACCAGCTACTGGAATTAACAAACGAGAAAATATTACTCACTTTGTTCCTTTCATAACTAATTATTTTCTAGAACATTAATATAGCAATTAAAAATATATTAAATATCAAAATTGGTTACTTGTTTTCATATATATAGTTTCGTTTAATTCCTTACTACGTGCTGAATAGTTAGTGGACTTTATAGAGTGCTAAATTACGATATTCTTCTAAATTAAAATATCGTAATTAAGCACAATAATGCAGTCCAACAACCGGAGCATACAATCGGTGATATGTCAATCACTTCCAAATGCATTTTAGTTAATAATTTATTAAATATTGTTCTAAAATCACAGCTAATTGTTCGAATAACATTTTCTTATGAATAAAATAATATATTATACGAAATAAAATTACGATATACATACATCTACAATTAAAACATAGCAAGTTAAATGTCCAATAAAGACCAGCTATTGGAATAAACAAACGAGATAATATTAGTCACTTTGTTCCTTTCATAACTAATTATTTTCTAGGACATTAACATAACACTAGAAAATGTATTATATATCAAAATTACTTACTTGCTTCCATATATATAGTTTCGTTCAATTCCTTTCTACTTGCGGAACAGTTAGTGGACTTTATAGAGTGCAAAATTACGATATTCTTTTAAAATTAAAATATCGTAATTAAGTACATCTATACAGTCCAACAACTGGAGCATACAATCGATGATATATCAATCACTTCCAAATGCATTTTAGTTAATAATTTATTAAATATTGTCCTAAAATCACAGTTAATTGTTCGAATAACATTTTCATATGAATAAAATAATATATTATACGAAATAAAATTACGATATACATACATCTACAATTAAAATATATCAAGTTAAATATCTAATAAAGACCAGCTATTGGAATAAACAAACGAGAAAAAATTAGTCACTTTGTTCCTTTCATAACTAATTATTTTCTAGGACATTAACATAACAATAGAAAATGTATTATATATCAAAATTGGTTGTTTCATATCATATATATAGTTTCGTTCAATTCCTTTCTACGTGCTGAATAGTTAGTGGACTTTATAGAGTGCAAAATTACGATATTCTTCTCAAATTAAAATATCGTAATTAAGCACATCTGTACAGTCCAACAACTGGAGCATACAATCGATGATATGTCAATCACTTCCAAATGCATTTTAGTTAATAATTTATTAAATATTGTTCTAAAATCACAGTTAATTGTTCGAATAACATTTTTTTATGAATAAAATAATATATTATACAAAATAAAATTACGATATACATATTTCTATAATTAAAATATATCAAGTTAAATGTCCAATAAAGACCAGCTACTGGAATAAACAAATGAGAAAATATTAGTCACTTTGTTCCTTTCATAACTAATTATTTTCTAGAACATTAATATAGCAATTGAAAATATATTATATATCAAAATTGGTTGTTTCATATCATATATATAGTTTCGTTCAATTCCTTTCTACGTGCTGAATAGTTAGTGGACTTTATAGAGTGCAAAATTACGATATTCTTCTAAAATTAAAATATCGTAATTAAGCACAATAATGCAGTCCAACAACCGGAGCATACAATCGGTGATATGTCAATCACTTCCAAATGCATTTTAGTTAATAATTTATTAAATATTGTTCTAAAATCACAGCTAATTGTTCGAATAACATTTTCTTATGAATAAAATAATATATTATACGAAATAAAATTACGATATACATATTTCTATAATTAAAATATAGCGAGTTAAATGTCCAATAAAGACCAGCTATTGGAATAAACAAACGAGATAATATTAGTCACTTTGTTTCTTTCATAACTAATTATTTTCTAGGACGTTGACATAACAATAGAAAATGTATTATATATCAAAATTGGTTACTTGTTTTCATATATATAGTTTCGTTCAATTCCTTTCTACTTGCTGAATAGTTAGTGGACTTTATAGAGTGCAAAATTACGATATTCTTCTCAAATTAAAATATCGTAATTAAGCACATCTATACAGTCCAACAACTGGAGCATACAATCGATGATATGTCAATCACTTCCAAATGCATTTGAGTTAATAAGTTATTATATATTGTTCTAAAATCACAGCTAATTGTTCGAATAACATTTTCTTATGAATAATATAATATATTATACGAAATAAAATTATGATATACATATTTCTATAATTAAAATATAGCAAGTTAAATGTCCAATAAAGACCAGCTATTGGAATAAACAAACGAGAAAATATTAGTCACTTTGTTCCTTTCATAACTAATTATTTTCTAGGACATTAACATAACAATTGAAAATATATTATATATCAAAATTGGTTGTTTCATATCATATATATAGTTTCGTTCAATTCCTTTCTACTTGCTGAATAGTTAGTGGACTTTATAGAGTGCAAAATTACGATATTCTTCTAAAATTAAAATATCGTAATTAAGCACATCTATACAGTCCAACAACTGGAGCATACAATCGATGATATATCAATCACTTTCAAATGCATTTTAGTTAATAATTTATTAAATATTGTTCTAAAATCACAGCTAATTGTTCGAATAACATTTTTTTTATGAATAAAATAATATATCACAGTTGCGACTTAAATTGTGATGTATGTTTTTACGATGCCATTTAATGCATTCGGTAGTAACTGGGTTCATCGGAATTCAAAATTATAATATTTTATTAAAATTAAAATTGCATAAGATTTTTGTCCGGTTAAGTCCACAATTAAAATAATAGAATGAAGTTATATAAATCAAGTTTTATTCATAAATATTTATTGAACTGTAAAATAATAACATAAGACTTTATAAAATATTTGATATGTCAGTTTCTGATTCTCTATTGAAAATTGTTTTTAGGTGACTCTATATAATGACAAATTATGAATAGTTAATGATAGGTAGGTTGGTAGTA
>NC_051848.1:100334875-100342996 GCF_002237135.1 Teleopsis dalmanni
TAATTTAGTTATTTTTCTAATATCAATACATCTTCTTCAATATATGGAATATAAAATAAAAAGTTTTCTTACCAATATTTCCCTCATTTCTTCATTTAACAGCAGGTGCGCCTCCAGCTTCTCGAACTCACTAACATTTCCCAGTGGAAAAGAGTAGAAGAGTGTGCCTGCATGAGTGAGTCCATCTGAGCTCTAAGAGACGACACTTCTGCTCTTAATTCAGAGATTAAGAGAGAGTGCCTTCTAATTCGCTCGTCTGTCCTATCCCGCTAATCGGACTCTTTCAACTGAGTTGAAAGAGTGAGAGCGGGTTCTGGACCACCCTCAGCTTGTTGATCTTCTGGTGGAATATCAGAAAATGATTAAAAAAATTGTAATATATTAATTATTAAATTTTAATAGAAATTAAAATTAATTAATTTAGTTATTTTTCTAATATCAATACATCTTCTTCAATATATGGTATATAAAATAAAAAGTTTTCTTACCAATGTTTCCCTCATTTCTTCATTTAACAGCAGATGCGCCTCCAGCTTCTCGAACTCGCCAATTTTCCCAGAGGAGAAGAGTAGAAGAGTGCGCCTGCATGAGTGAGTCCATCTGAGCTCTAAGAGACGACACTTCTGCTCTTAATTCAGAGATTAAGAGAGAGTGCCTTCTAATTCGCTCGTCTGTCCTATCCCGCTAATCGGACTCTTTCAACTGAGTTGAAAGAGTGAGACCGGGTTCTGGACCACCCTCAGCTTGTTGATCTTCTGGTGGAATATCAGAAAATGATTAAAAAATATTGTAATATATTAATTATTAAATTTTAATAGAAATTAAAATTAATTAATTTAGTTATTTTTCTAATATCAATACATCCTCTTCAATGTATGGTATATAAAATAAAAAGCTTTCTTACCAATGTTTCCCTCATTTCTTCATTTAACAGCAGATGCGCCTCCAGCTTCTCGAACTCGCCAAATTTCCCAGAGGAGAAGAGTAGAAGAGTGCCTGCATGAGTGAGTCCATCTGAGCTCTAAGAGAAGACACTTCTGCTCTTAATTCAGAGATTAAGAGAGAGTTCCTTCTAATTCGCTCGTCTGTCCTATCCCGCTCTTCGGACTCTTTCAACTGAGTTGAAAGAGTGAGACCGGGTTCTGGACCACCCTCAGCTTGTTGATCTTCTGGTGGAATATCTGAAAATGATTAAAAAATTGTAATTTATTAATTATTAAATTCTAATAGAAATTAAAATTAATTAATTTAGTTATTTTTCTAATATCAATACATCTTCTTCAATATATGGAATATAAAATAAAAAGCTTTCTTACCAATATTTCCCTCATTTCTGCATTTAACAGCAGATGCGCCTCCAACTTCTCGAACTCACCAATCCCAGAGGAAAAGAGTAGAAGAGTGTGCCTGCATGAGTGAGTCCATCTGAGCTCTAAGAGACGACACTTCTGCTCTTAATTCAGAGATTAAGAGAGAGTGTCTTCTAATTCGCTCGTCTGTCCTATCCCGCTAATCGGACACTTTCAACTGAGTTGAAAGAGTGAGACCGGGTTCTGGACCACCCTCAGCTTGTTGATCTTCTGGTGGAATATCTGAAAATGATTAAAAAATTGTAATTTATTAATTATTAAATTCTAATTGAAATTAAAATTAATTAATTTAGTTATTTTTCTAATATCAATACATCCTCTTCAATATATGGTATATAAAATAAAAAGCTTTCTTACCAATATTTCCCTCATTTCTTCATTTAACAGCAGATGCGCCTCCAGCTTCTCGAACTCACCAACATTTCCCAGAGGAAAAGAGTAGAAGAGTGTGCCTGCATGAGTGAGTCCATCTGAGCTCTAAGAGACGACACTTCTGCTCTTAATTCAGAGATTAAGAGAGAGTGTCTTCTAATTCGCTCGTCTGTCCTATCCCGCTAATCGGACTCTTTCAACTGAGTTGAAAGAGTGAGACCGGGTTCTGGACCACCCTCAGCTTGTTGATCTTCTAGTGGAATATCTGAAAATGATTAAAAAATTGTAATATATTAATTATTAAATACTAATAGAAATTAAAATTAATTAATTTAGTTATTTTTCTAATATCAATACATCCTCTTCAATATATGGTATATAAAATAAAAAGCTTTCTTACCAATATTTCCCTCATTTCTTCATTTAACAGCAGATGCGCCTCCAGCTTCTCGAACTCGCCAACATTTCCCAGAGGAAATGTTGGCAAGTTGTTTGTAGAAGAGTGTGCCTGAATGAGTGAGTCCATCTGAACTCTAAGAGAAGACACTTCTGCTCTTAATTCAGAGATTAAGAGAGAGTTCCTTCTAATTCGCTCGTCTGTCCTATCCCGCTCTTCGGACTCTTTCAACTGAGTTGAAAGAGTGAGAGCGGGTTCTGGACCACCCTCAGCTTGTTGATCTTCTGGTGGAAAATCAGAAAATGATTAAAAAATATTGTAATATATTAATTATTAAATTTTAACAGAAATTAAAATTAATTAATTTAGTTATCTATCACCTAGTAGGGTATAAAAAAAATCTTTCTACATTGTTTCCCCATTTCTTTCAAATACAGCAGGCGCCTCCGCTTCTCGGAACTCGCCAACACAGAGGAAATGTGCAAGTGTTGGGAGTCTGGCCCTGATAGATCCATGGCTCTAAGGAGAAGGGGACAGTAACCAGAGAGAGGCTCTAATTCGCTCTCCGTCCTCGCTCTTGGCCTCTAAAGAGTTAAAGAGGACCGGGTACCACTCATGGGGGGAAATGATGTAATTATTAAATTCTAATTGAAATTAAAATTAATTAATTTAGTTATTTTTCTAATATCAATACATCTTCTTCAATATATGGAATATAAAATAAAAAGCTTGCTTACCAATGTTTGCCTCATTTCTGCATTTGACTGCAGATTCGCTTCCAACTTCTCGAACTCTCCAAATTGTTGAGGATTGTTTTTTGAGGATTGAGATTTTCCGTCTGAACTTAAATGTTAAATTATGAATGTCTAAATAAAACTGTTCAAAACTCTCCCCAACCTATTGTTTCCTGTCTACAATCCCTCTGATAATCTCATAATCACTCTCTGACGATCGAAATTGTTCCAACGACTCCTTCTTTAATTGGAATAATCAAAAGTACTATCCCCGCATGATCTAAAAGCACCTGCCAAAACTATTTTAATGCTACCATTGAGTCTCACCAAATTTCCTTGAAAAGTTGGTGTAGTGTGTTGACAAGCAAGTATGGATTTGCTTTTAAAATTTCCGCTGGAATAGAGTCGCAGCCCGCAGTTTTGTTTTTTTTTAATGATTTTATGACTGTGTAGGGAATTTATATTTATGGTGTATTTGCAATGTTGTACTACTGCGCAATACACGGTATATTGAGGCGCCAGAAATGGTAAATAGGTGGCGCCATACGTCGTTCTATTGCGCTCCGGATCAAACGTCGTAGTCAAGAGGCCATCAGGATGGTAAATAAGACGGCTACGACAAAACTCAATGCGATGGATATTGCATGTACTTTCTACCATCTTCGTTTCCATGTTATATGTTCGTAGTAGTCTCATATAGGCCTCGACAGATATTGGCTGATCTGTGAAAAGTATGAAGTCATCGCAGCTTATGTTTAGTTGGCGTAGTGAGTGACGTAGAATGTAATAATTGATGATGCTGTTTCCAATTCCGGTATCTACGTCGCCTGACATTCTGGTGCCTCGTTGGTGCTTTCTCATTGCCTTGAACGAGCACTGTTGCGTAACGTTTTCTTGCAAAGCTTGCGTAATTTTTGGATTTGTCCATAACAGCGTTGGTATAGTCTGTAGCACCTCGACAGTGGCATGTGCATCGAAGGTAGTATGGTCTTCCTCAGTATAGTACATATATCTCCTTTCAAGTTTGTCGGCAAGTTACTTTGCCGATATGGATATCGTACTTAAAACTTCGCTTAAGTGGTTTGACGCAGCGCCCAGAAGCCAAGTAAGATAATGGGTGCCTTGCTTGTATAAGTCTTGAAGCTTTGTACTTGCTTGTTGATAACTTTTCGAGCTTTATAAAAAGAGTGATGCCGCTCGAGATTTTTCGTCCATTCCGTTTTTCCTCAATAAGCTTTCTTACCAATGTTTCCCTCATTTCTTCATTTAACAGCAGATGCGCCTCCAGCTTCTCGAACTCGCCAATTTTCCCAGAGGAGAAGAGTAGAAGAGTGCCTGCATGAGTGAGTCCATCTGAGCTCTAAGAGACGACACTTCTGCTCTTAATTCAGAGATTAAGAGAGAGTTCCTTCTAATTCGCTCGTCTGTCCTATCCCGCTCTTCGGACTCTTTCAACTGAGTTGAAAGAGTGAGACCGGGTTCTGGACCACCCTCAGCTTGTTGATCTTCTGGTGGAATATCAGAAAATGATTAAAAAATATTGTAATATATTAATTATTAAATTTTAATAGAAATTAAAATTAATTAATTTAGTTATTTTTCTAATATCAATACATCCTCTTCAATGTATGGTATATAAAATAAAAAGCTTTCTTACCAATGTTTGCCTCATTTCTTCATTTAAGAGCAGATGCGCCTCCAGCTTCTCGAATTCGCCAACATTTCCCAGAGGAAATGTTGGCAAGTTGTTTGTAGAAGAGTGTGCCTGCATGAGTGAGTCCATCTGAGCTCTAAGAGAAGACACTTCTGCTCTTAATTCAGAGATTAAGAGAGAGTTTCTTCTAATTCGCTCGTCTGTCCTATCCCGCTCTTCGGACTCTTTCAACTGAGTTGAAAGAGTGAGAGCGGGTTCTGGACCACCCTCAGCTTGTTGATCTTCTGGTGGAATATCTGAAAATGATTAAAAAATTGTCATTTATTAATTATTAAATTTTAATAGAAATTAAAATTAATTAATTTAGTTATTTTTCTAATATCAATACATCTTCTTCAATATATGGAATATAAAATAAAAAGTTTTCTTACCAATATTTCCCTCATTTCTTCATTTAACAGCAGATGCGCCTCCAGCTTCTCGAACTCACCAACATTTCCCAGAGGAAAAGAGTAGAAGAGTGTGCCTGCATGAGTGAGTCCATCTGAGCTCTAAGAGACGACACTTCTGCTCTTAATTCAGAGATTAAGAGAGAGTGTCTTCTAATTCGCTCGTCTGTCCTATCCCGCTAATCGGACACTTTCAACTGAGTTGAAAGAGTGAGACCGGGTTCTGGACCACCCTCAGCTTGTTGATCTTCTGGTGGAATATCTGAAAATGATTAAAAAATTGTAATTTATTAATTATTAAATTCTAATTGAAATTAAAATTAATTAATTTAGTTATTTTTCTAATATCAATACATCCTCTTCAATGTATGGTATATAAAATAAAAAGCTTTCTTACCAATATTTCCCTCATTTCTGCATTTGACTGCAGATTCGCTTCCAACTTCTCGAACTCTCCAAATTGTTGGCAAACTGAGTTGAAAGAGTGAGAGCGGGTTCTGGACCACCCTCAGCTTGTTGATCTTCTGGTGGAATATCTGAAAATGATTAAAAAATTGTAATATATTAATTATTAAATTTTAATAGAAATTAAAATTAATTAATTTAGTTATTTTTCTAATATCAATACATCTTCTTCAATATATGGTATATAAAATAAAAAGTTTTCTTACCAATGTTTCCCTCATTTCTTCATTTAACAGCAGATGCGCCTCCAGCTTCTCGAACTCGCCAACATTTCCCAGAGGAAATGTTGGCAAGTTGTTTGTAGAAGAGTGTGCCTGCATGAGTGAGTCCATCTGAGCTCTGAGAAGACACTTCTGCTCTTAATTCAGAGATTAGGAGAGAGTGTCTTCTAATTCGCTCGTCTGTCCTACCCCGCTAATCGGACTCTTTCAACTGAGTTGAAAGAGTGAGACCGGGTTCTGGACCACCCTCAGCTTGTTGATCTTCTGGTGGAATATCTGAAAATGATTAAAAAATTGTAATTTATTAATTATTAAATTTTAATAGAAATTAAAATTAATAAATTTAGTTATTTTTCTAATATCAATACATCTTCTTCAATATATGGTATATAAAATAAAAAGCTTTCTTACCAATGTTTGCCTCATTTCTGCATTTGACTGCAGATTCGCTTCCAACTTCTCGAACTCTCCAAATTGTTGAGGATTGTTTTTTGAGGATTAAGATTTTCCGTCTGAACTTAAATGTTAAATTATGAATGTCTAAATAAAACTGTTCAAAACTCTCCCCAACCTATTGTTTTCTGTCTACAATCCCTCTGATAATCTCATAATCACTCTCTGACGATCGAAATTGTTCCAACGACTCCTTCTTTAATTGGAATAATCAAAAGTACTATCCCCGCATGATCTACAAGCACCTGCCAAAACTATTTTAATGCTACCATTGAGTTTCACCAAATTTCCTTGAAAAGTTGGTGTAGTGTGTTGACAAGCAAGTATGGATTTGCTTTTAAAATTTCCGCTGGAATAGAGTCGCAGCCCGCAGTTTTGTTTTTTTTTTAATGATTTTATGACTGTGTAGGGAATTATTATTTATGGTGTATTTGCAATGTTGTACTACTGCGCAATACACGGTATATTGAGGCGCCAGAAATGGTAAATAGGTGGCGCCATACGTCGTTCTATTGCGCTCCGGATCAAACGTCATAGTCAAGTGGCCATCAGGATGGTAAATAAGACGGCTACGACAAAACTCAATGCGATGGATATTGCATGTACTTTCTACCATCTTCGTTTCCATGTTATATGTTCGTAGTAGTCTCATATAGGCCTCGACAGATATTGGCTGATCTGTGAAAAGCATGAAGTCATCGCAGCATATGTTTAGTTGGCGTAGTGAGTGACGTAGAATGTAATAATTGATGATGATTTCCCAGAGGAAATGTTGGCAAGTTGTTTGTAGAAGAGTGTGCCTGCATGAGTGAGTCCATCTGAGCTCGAAGAGAAGACACTTCTGCTCTTAATTCACAGATTAAGAGAGAGTGCCTTCTAATTCGCTCGTCTGTCCTATCCCGCTCTTCGGACTCTTTCAACTGAGTTGAAAGAGTGAGAGCGGGTTCTGGACCACCCTCAGCTTGTTGATCTTCTGGTGGAATATCTGAAAATGATTAAAAAATTGTAATATATTAATTATTAAATTTTAATAGAAATTAAAATTAATTAATTTAGTTATTTTTCTAATATCAATACATCTTCTTCAATATATGGTATATAAAATAAAAAGCTTTCTTACCAATGTTTGCCTCATTTCTGCATTTAACAGCAGATGCGCCTCCAGCTTCTCGAATTCGCCAACATTTCCCAGAGGAAATGTTGGCAAGTTGTTTGTAGAAGAGTGTGCCTGCATGAGTGAGTCCATCTGAGCTCTAAGAGAAGACACTTCTGCTCTTAATTCAGAGATTAAGAGAGAGTTCCTTCTAATTCGCTCGTCTGTCCTATCCCGCTCTTCGGACTCTTTCAACTGAGTTGAAAGAGTGAGAGCGGGTTCTGGACCACCCTCAGCTTGTTGATCTTCTGGTGGAATATCTGAAAATGATTAAAAAATTGTTATTTATTAATTATTAAATTTTAATAGAAATTAAAATTAATTAATTTAGTTATTTTTCTAATATCAATACATCTTCTTCAATATATGGAATATAAAATAAAAAGTTTTCTTACCAATATTTCCCTCATTTCTTCATTTAACAGCAGATGCGCCTCCAGCTTCTCGAACTCACCAACATTTCCCAGAGGAAAAGAGTAGAAGAGTGTGCCTGCATGAGTGAGTCCATCTGAGCTCTAAGAGACGACACTTCTGCTCTTAATTCAGAGATTAAGAGAGAGTGTCTTCTAATTCGCTCGTCTGTCCTATCCCGCTAATCGGACTCTTTCAACTGAGTTGAAAGAGTGAGACCGGGTTCTGGACCACCCTCAGCTTGTTGATCTTCTGGTGGAATATCTGAAAATGATTAAAAAATTGTAATTTATTAATTATTAAATTCTAATTGAAATTAAAATTAATTAATTTAGTTATTTTTCTAATATCAATACATCTTCTTCAATATATGGAATATAAAATAAAAAGCTTTCTTACCAATATTTCCCTCATTTCTGCATTTGACTGCAGATTCGCTTCC
>NC_051848.1:100347961-100359122 GCF_002237135.1 Teleopsis dalmanni
TACCAACACATATACCAGGTAAAAGTTAACAAATATGACCTTCGGTAGTACTTTCCATTTAATACGTCTATAAAATCCGTTTGCATTTCCTAATTTAAATCAGTACTATATTAGTTCGTGTCTAAAAAGTGAAGAAAGTTCTGTTCTTTGATTTTTGATTATACTTCTAGTGTTGTTTTTAAAAACTTTATTCGAGGGTAAGACTTCTAAATATGTTTTAAAAATTAAAGAAAAATGTTCTATATTTTATGACAATATAATAATAATAATAATTACTTTAAAATTAATGAATGAATAAATTTATTCAGATAGATTTTGTGTACTGTGCTATATGCATAAAATATTTTAATATATATTCTTTGGATTGTATTCTCTAAAATGATAAAAAAAACCAATAAAAATGTCTAATATACCAATCCACTACTACTTTTTTCTGAATCAATAAATTTCGTCTTTCTTATATGCAACTTTTTGTTCTTCAAATTGATTTCCTTATTTCATTGTAATGTTTTCCATATATATATTTGATATTTCTTATAGAAAATCTTGCAAAACAATAACTATTTGCGTTATTAGTTAAACTCTCTTGGAATGAAATTTAATCGTTTTATTCTATATTACTGTATACTTATAATAAGGTTCGTTTCTGCTGAAGAGAGATTTATATATCTGTTTCTTGGTTTTTTATAATACCCTTTTTCCCAGTTCCTGAACTTTTGTTAGGCTTCCCTCAAATTCGATTCTCCTATCTTGAGTTTTAATACTGCTTGCGAACCTATATTATGATATATTTAATGATGTTAAATGTTATTTACATTTTTTGTTTAAATTCACTTACATTCACAAAATACATTAATACAAATTTTTAATAATATATAAAACAGGATCTCCATTTCCAGCCATCTCCAAAAGAAGCTCCATATTTTTCAATCCAATCCGCTGCATGTTATTCCTTATTTAAGATAATGTTTTATTTTGTCGCCCCATTGACGTTCAGTCTTTCTATGTAGTAGATACCATAATTCTAAGGGTTACATAAAGTATGTCTCTTATAATCTGTTTTGCATGCTTCTGATGCATTTTAGAAGTTTTCTGTACAATTATCTATACATAATATTTATTATTATAATTTTCATTTTATTTTCAAAGTTAATCGTACTGGTTTTGAGAAATTCTTCCATTTCCATTTCTTCGGAGCTAATTTTTTCAAATTACTTCTGAAAATAATACCATATCCAAATTTTTAGATTTTAAATTAAAATTTAATTAAGAACTTAAATCAAAAATTTATTTATGAATATTTTTTGTGTACACTTGGAGAAAAGTATATTATTTTGAGTTAATTTATTTATTTTTTGTTTTTTGCAAATCAGGGGTTAATAATTTCCAGAGCCTGAGATATGGCAATTTCTCATGGGTGCATATTTCGTAAAAAAAAAATCTGAAATTTTTTCCTAAAACGATTTTTTTTATTTTACAAAAGAAGATCTTAAAGATATATTTCAAACCTTTAATTTGATGGAAGAGGCCAGAAGAGATCTCTTTGGTTAAAGAATTGTTCAATGCCAGCCTCGATAATAATATCAAATCATTTAGTAAATTTTTTTGACCATCAACATACAAGCTACTGATCATCAAAGATATAGTTTATACTGCATTTTAAATTTCTTTTTTAATTCAGTTCAATGCAATTTAAATAAAGACTCAGAATATATTAGGACTTTCAACAAACTTTTTTTAATTTTGACATATTCACTAAAATAAATTGATGTAAAGCTATTTTGTTAGATAATATTAATACTCTCTCTATTCACTCACTACAAGTTTTTGAGTTCAGTTTTCACTTATGGTTAATATATACTCTTTCGAATATTGATGAACTGAATTACATTGTTCACAATTACGACAAAACTTGAATACTGATAAAGTAGTCAGTATTTTATATGCTACAAAAACTAAACAATTTTGTTATTGAAATTACTTAATGTTAACTATTACATCAGAAACAATTATTTACAATAATAATATTTTACTCACCTCGCTACTGATTTCAATCAATTTCATAATCTAATTGCTCTCACAAAACATAATATGGTATATAAAACTATGTACAGTTTAAAATTATAAATTCAAATATTTATTTGTGTGTAGTTTTCTCATATTTCGTGAATAATTGTGAATTCTTAAATAAAAACTAGGTCACTAGGTTAACATATGTGTGTGCATTCACAATAGTGAGAATTGCGAATGAACCTTTGTGAAATATGTCGATAAATGCAAATGGTAAAAACAGCTGAGGGAAAAACTTATTTATTATTATCAATTAGCATTAAAGTCAATCACGTTATCGATTTTCATAACCACAAAAAATGAACCATAAATATATTATTGAAGAACTAATGGAAAATGAAATAATATTAATGAAGTGTAGCAAACCATTAAATAAATCGAATGCGCCGTCATTTTATACACCAGGAAAAGGAGAAGGAGAGCTTATACTTCCCGAACAAAACGTGTATATTTCATAACACAAATAGAAATGATGAAAATTGGTTATCAAACAAATTCTAACCGACTATCTCTTAAAAATTTCAGCAATTTCTGAACAATAAGACTAATCACACAGCCATGTGTTTTATATCTTCAAATTGATAACTTTGAAGATAAAGTTGCAAGAGATCTATAACATATTTTTGGGAAATTATCGAAGCATCGGCTTAAGCAAGCAAATAAAAAATATAACTTAATATTTTTGTATATATAAAGCTATATATCAAATATAATATCCCAGAGAATGTTCGATTGAATCATTTCTAAAAAGTTTTGAAAGTATAAATAATATAAAATATCAACCTCACGATTTTTGGACAAATTAGTCAAGATTAATACACGACCAGTGATTAATAATCATGATTGTTATTAAGTATTTAATCTTATTAATTGTAGAGATATGAGATATGATAAAAATATATTTCATAGATTGAAAGACGAACGAAAGATGATTGGCAACGTTGCCAAATTTCAAGGGAGGATTGTGTCGATAAGTTTTTCTACCAACACATATACCAGGTAAAAGTTAACAAATATGACCTTCGGTAGTACTTTCCATTTAATACGTCTATAAAATCCGTTTGCATTTCCTAATTTAAATCAGTACTATATTAGTTCGTGTCTAAAAAGTGAAGAAAGTTCTGTTCTTTGATTTTTGATTATACTTCTAGTGTTGTTTTTAAAAACTTTATTCGAGGGTAAGACTTCTAAATATGTTTTAAAAATTAAAGAAAAATGTTCTATATTTTATGACAATATAATAATAATAATAATTACTTTAAAATTAATGAATGAATAAATTTATTCAGATAGATTTTGTGTACTGTGCTATATGCATAAAATATTTTAATATATATTCTTTGGATTGTATTCTCTAAAATGATAAAAAAAACCAATAAAAATGTCTAATATACCAATCCACTACTACTTTTTTCTGAATCAATAAATTTCGTCTTTCTTATATGCAACTTTTTGTTCTTCAAATTGATTTCCTTATTTCATTGTAATGTTTTCCATATATATATTTGATATTTCTTATAGAAAATCTTGCAGAACAATAACTATTTGCGTTATTAGTTAAACTCTCTTGGAATGAAATTTAATCGTTTTATTCTATATTACTGTATACTTATAATAAGGTTCGTTTCTGCTGAAGAGAGATTTATATATCTGTTTCTTGGTTTTTTATAATACCCTTTTTCCCAGTTCCTGAACTTTTGTTAGGCTTCCCTCAAATTCGATTCTCCTATCTTGAGTTTTAATACTGCTTGCGAACCTATATTATGATATATTTAATGATGTTAAATGTTATTTACATTTTTTTTTTAAATTCACTTACATTCACAAAATACATTAATACAAATTTTTAATAATATATAAAACAGGATCTCCATTTCCAGCCATCTCCAAAAGAAGCTCCATATTTTTCAATCTAATCCGCTGCATGTTATTCCTTATTTAAGATAATGTTTTATTTTGTCGCCCCATTGACGTTCAGTCTTTCTATGTAGTAGATACCATAATTCTAAGGGTTACATAAAGTATGTCTCTTATAATCTGTTTTGCATGCTTCTGATGCATTTTAGAAGTTTTCTGTACAATTATCTATACATAATATTTATTATTATAATTTTCATTTTATTTTCAAAGTTAATCGTACTGGTTTTGAGAAATTCTTCCATTTCCATTTCTTCGGAGCTAATTTTTTCAAATTACTTCTGAAAATAATACCATATCCAAATTTTTAGATTTTAAATTAAAATTTAATTAAGAACTTAAATCAAAAATTTATTTATGAATATTTTTTGTGTACACTTGGAGAAAAGTATATTATTTTGAGTTAATTTATTTATTTTTTGTTTTTTGCAAATCAGGGGTTAATAATTTCCAGAGCCTGAGATATGGCAATTTCTCATGGGTGCATATTTCGTAAAAAAAATCTCTGAAATTTTTTCCTAAAACGATTTTTTTTATTTTACAACAGAAGATCTTAAAGATATATTTCAAACCTTTAATTTGATGGAAGAGGCCAGAAGAGATCTCTTTGGTTAAAGAATTGTTCAATGCCAGCCTCGATAATAATATCAAATCATTTAGTAAATTTTTTTGACCATCAACATACAAGCTACTGATCATCAAAGATATAGTTTATACTGCATTTTAAATTTCTTTTTTAATTCAGTTCAATGCAATTTAAATAAAGACTCAGAATATATTAGGACTTTCAACAAACTTTTTTTAATTTTGACATATTCACTAAAATAAATTGATGTAAAGCTATTTTGTTAGATAATATTAATACTCTCTCTATTCACTCACTACAAGTTTTTGAGTTCAGTTTTCACTTATGGTTAATATATACTCTTTCGAATATTGATGAACTGAATTACATTGTTCACAATTACGACAAAACTTGAATACTGATAAAGTAGTCAGTATTTTATATGCTACAAAAACTAAACAATTTTGTTATTGAAATTACTTAATGTTAACTATTACATCAGAAACAATTATTTACAATAATAATATTTTACTCACCTCGCTACTGATTTCAATCAATTTCATAATCTAATTGCTCTCACAAAACATTATATGGTATATAAAACTATGTACAGTTTAAAATTATAAATTCAAATATTTATTTGTGTGTAGTTTTCTCATATTTCGTGAATAATTGTGAATTCTTAAATAAAAACTAGGTCACTAGGTTAACATATGTGTGTGCATTCACAATAGTGAGAATTGCGAATGAACCTTTGTGAAATATGTCGATAAATGCAAATGGTAAAAACAGCTGAGGGACAAACTTATTTATTATTATCAATTAGCATTAAAGTCAATCACGTTATCGATTTTCATAACCACAAAAAATGAACCATAAATATATTATTGAAGAACTAATGGAAAATTAAATAATATTAATGAAGTGTAGCAAACCATTAAATAAATCGAATGCGCCGTCATTTTATACACCAGGAAAAGGAGAAGGAGAGCTTATACTTCCCGAACAAAACGTGTATATTTCATAACACAAATAGAAATGATGAAAATTGGTTATCAAACAAATTCTAACCGACTATCTCTTAAAAATTTCAGCAATTTCTGAACAATAAGACTAATCACACAGCCATGTGTTTTATATCTTCAAATTGATAACTTTGAAGATAAAGTTGCAAGAGATCTATAACATATTTTTGGGAAATTATCGAAGCATCGGCTTAAGCAAGCAAATAAAAAATATAACTTAATATTTTTGTATATATAAAGCTATATATCAAATATAATATCCCAGAGAATGTTCGATTGAATCATTTCTAAAAAGTTTTGAAAGTATAAATAATATAAAATATCAACCTCACGATTTTTGGACAAATTAGTCAAGATTAATACACGACCAGTGATTAATAATCATGATTGTTATTAAGTATTTAATCTTATTAATTGTAGAGATATGAGATATGATAAAAATATATTTCATAGATTGAAAGACGAACGAAAGATGATTGGCAACGTTGCCAAATTTCAAGGGAGGATTGTGTCGATAAGTTTTTCTACCAACACATATACCAGGTAAAAGTTAACAAATATGACCTTCGGTAGTACTTTCCATTTAATACGTCTATAAAATCCGTTTGCATTTCCTAATTTAAATCAGTACTATATTAGTTCGTGTCTAAAAAGTGAAGAAAGTTCTGTTCTTTGATTTTTGATTATACTTCTAGTGTTGTTTTTAAAAACTTTATTCGAGGGTAAGACTTCTAAATATGTTTTAAAAATTAAAGAAAAATGTTCTATATTTTATGACAATATAATAATAATAATAATTACTTTAAAATTAATGAATGAATAAATTTATTCAGATAGATTTTGTGTACTGTGCTATATGCATAAAATATTTTAATATATATTCTTTGGATTGTATTCTCTAAAATGATAAAAAAAACCAATAAAAATGTCTAATATACCAATCCACTACTACTTTTTTCTGAATCAATAAATTTCGTCTTTCTTATATGCAACTTTTTGTTCTTCAAATTGATTTCCTTATTTCATTGTAATGTTTTCCATATATATATTTGATATTTCTTATAGAAAATCTTGCAAAACAATAACTATTTGCGTTATTAGTTAAACTCTCTTGGAATGAAATTTAATCGTTTTATTCTATATTACTGTATACTTATAATAAGGTTCGTTTCTGCTGAAGAGAGATTTATATATCTGTTTCTTGGTTTTTTATAATACCCTTTTTCCCAGTTCCTGAACTTTTGTTAGGCTTCCCTCAAATTCGATTCTCCTATCTTGAGTTTTAATACTGCTTGCGAACCTATATTATGATATATTTAATGATGTTAAATGTTATTTACATTTTTTGTTTAAATTCACTTACATTCACAAAATACATTAATACAAATTTTTAATAATATATAAAACAGGATCTCCATTTCCAGCCATCTCCAAAAGAAGCTCCATATTTTTCAATCCAATCCGCTGCATGTTATTCCTTATTTAAGATAATGTTTTATTTTGTCGCCCCATTGACGTTCAGTCTTTCTATGTAGTAGATACCATAATTCTAAGGGTTACATAAAGTATGTCTCTTATAATCTGTTTTGCATACTTCTGATGCATTTTAGAAGTTCTCTGTACAATTATCTATACATAATATTTTTTTTTATAATTTTCATTTTATTTTAAAAGTTAATCGTACTGGTTTTGAGAAATTCTTCCATTTCCATTTCTTCGGAGCTAATTTTTTCAAATTACTTCTGAAAATAATACCATAGCCAAATTTTTAGATTTTAAATTAAAATTTAATTAAGAATTTAAATCAAAAATTTATTTATGAATATTTTTTGTGTACACTTGGAGAAAAGTATATTATTTTGAGTTAATTTATTTATTTTGTGTTTTTTGCAAATCAGGGTTCAATAATTTCCAGTACCTGAGATATGACAATTTCTCATGGGTGCATATTTCGTAAGAAAAAAATCTGAAATTTTTTCCTAAAACGATTTTTTTTATTTTACAAAAGAAGATCATAAAGATATATTTCAAACCTTTAATTTGATGGAAGAGGCCAGAAGAGATCTCTATGGTTAAAGAAATGTTCAATGCCAGCCTCGATAATAATATCAAATCATTTAGTAACTTTTTTTGACCATCAACATACAAGCTACTGATCATCAAAGATATAGTTTATATTGCATTTTAAATTTCTTTTTTAATTCAGTTCAATGCAATTTAAATAAAGACTCAGAATATAATAGGACTTAAAACAAACTTCTTTTAATTTTGACATATTCACTAAAATAAATTGATGTAAAGCTATTTTGTTAGATAATATTAACACTCTCTCTATTCACTCACTACATGTTTTTGAGTTCAGTTTTCACTTATGGTTAATTTATATTCTTTCGAATATTGATGAACTGAATTACATTGTTCACAATTACGACAAAACTTGAATACTGATAAAATAGTCAGTATTTTATATGCTATAAAAACAAAACAATTTTGTTATTGAAATTACTTAATGTTAACTATTACATCAGAAACAATTATTTACAATAATAATATTTTACTCACCTCGCTACTGATTTCAATCAATTTAATAATCTAATTGCTCTCACAAAACATAATATGGTATATAAAACTATGTACAGTTTAAAATTATAAATTCAAATATTTATTTGTGTGTAGTTTTCTCATATTTCGTGAATAATTGTGAATTCTTAAATAAAAACTAGGTCACTAGGTTAACATATGTGTGTGCATTCACAATAGTGAGAATTGCGAATGAACCTTTGTGAAATATGTCGATAAATGCAAATGGTAAAAACAGCTGAGGGAAAAACTTATTTATTATTATCAATTAGCATTAAAGTCAATCACGTTATCGATTTTCATAACCACAAAAAATGAACCATAAATATATTATTGAAGAACTAATGGAAAATGAAATAATATTAATGAAGTGTAGCAAACCATTAAATAAATCGAATGCGCCGTCATTTTATACACCAGGAAAAGGAGAAGGAGAGCTTATACTTCCCGAACAAAACGTGTATATTTCATAACACAAATAGAAATGATGAAAATTGGTTATCAAACAAATTCTAACCGACTATCTCTTAAAAATTTCAGCAATTTCTGAACAATAAGACTAATCACACAGCCATGTGTTTTATATCTTCAAATTGATAACTTTGAAGATAAAGTTGCAAGAGATCTATAACATATTTTTGGGAAATTATCGAAGCATCGGCTTAAGCAAGCAAATAAAAAATATAACTTAATATTTTTGTATATATAAAGCTATATATCAAATATAATATCCCAGAGAATGTTCGATTGAATCATTTCTAAAAAGTTTTGAAAGTATAAATAATATAAAATATCAACCTCACGATTTTTGGACAAATTAGTCAAGATTAATACACGACCAGTGATTAATAATCATGATTGTTATTAAGTATTTAATCTTATTAATTGTAGAGATATGAGATATGATAAAAATATATTTCATAGATTGAAAGACGAACGAAAGATGATTGGCAACGTTGCCAAATTTCAAGGGAGGATTGTGTCGATAAGTTTTTCTACCAACACATATACCAGGTAAAAGTTAACAAATATGACCTTCGGTAGTACTTTCCATTTAATACGTCTATAAAATCCGTTTGCATTTCCTAATTTAAATCAGTACTATATTAGTTCGTGTCTAAAAAGTGAAGAAAGTTCTGTTCTTTGATTTTTGATTATACTTCTAGTGTTGTTTTTAAAAACTTTATTCGAGGGTAAGACTTCTAAATATGTTTTAAAAATTAAAGAAAAATGTTCTATATTTTATGACAATATAATAATAATAATAATTACTTTAAAATTAATGAATGAATAAATTTATTCAGATAGATTTTGTGTACTGTGCTATATGCATAAAATATTTTAATATATATTCTTTGGATTGTATTCTCTAAAATGATAAAAAAAACCAATAAAAATGTCTAATATACCAATCCACTACTACTTTTTTCTGAATCAATAAATTTCGTCTTTCTTATATGCAACTTTTTGTTCTTCAAATTGATTTCCTTATTTCATTGTAATGTTTTCCATATATATATTTGATATTTCTTATAGAAAATCTTGCAAAACAATAACTATTTGCGTTATTAGTTAAACTCTCTTGGAATGAAATTTAATCGTTTTATTCTATATTACTGTATACTTATAATAAGGTTCGTTTCTGCTGAAGAGAGATTTATATATCTGTTTCTTGGTTTTTTATAATACCCTTTTTCCCAGTTCCTGAACTTTTGTTAGGCTTCCCTCAAATTCGATTCTCCTATCTTGAGTTTTAATACTGCTTGCGAACCTATATTATGATATATTTAATGATGTTAAATGTTATTTACATTTTTTGTTTAAATTCACTTACATTCACAAAATACATTAATACAAATTTTTAATAATATATAAAACAGGATCTCCATTTCCAGCCATCTCCAAAAGAAGCTCCATATTTTTCAATCCAATCCGCTGCATGTTATTCCTTATTTAAGATAATGTTTTATTTTGTCGCCCCATTGACGTTCAGTCTTTCTATGTAGTAGATACCATAATTCTAAGGGTTACATAAAGTATGTCTCTTATAATCTGTTTTGCATGCTTCTGATGCATTTTAGAAGTTTTCTGTACAATTATCTATACATAATATTTATTATTATAATTTTCATTTTATTTTCAAAGTTAATCGTACTGGTTTTGAGAAATTCTTCCATTTCCATTTCTTCGGAGCTAATTTTTTCAAATTACTTCTGAAAATAATACCATATCCAAATTTTTAGATTTTAAATTAAAATTTAATTAAGAACTTAAATCAAAAATTTATTTATGAATATTTTTTGTGTACACTTGGAGAAAAGTATATTATTTTGAGTTAATTTATTTATTTTTTGTTTTTTGCAAATCAGGGGTTAATAATTTCCAGAGCCTGAGATATGGCAATTTCTCATGGGTGCATATTTCGTAAAAAAAAAATCTGAAATTTTTTCCTAAAACGATTTTTTTTATTTTACAAAAGAAGATCTTAAAGATATATTTCAAACCTTTAATTTGATGGAAGAGGCCAGAAGAGATCTCTTTGGTTAAAGAATTGTTCAATGCCAGCCTCGATAATAATATCAAATCATTTAGTAAATTTTTTTGACCATCAACATACAAGCTACTGATCATCAACGATAGAGTTTATACTGCATTTTAAATTTCTTTTTTAATTCAGTTCAATGCAATTTAAATAAAGACTCAGAATATATTAGGACTTTCAACAAACTTTTTTTAATTTTGACATATTCACTAAAATAAATTGATGTAAAGCTATTTTGTTAGATAATATTAATACTCTCTCTATTCACTCACTACAAGTTTTTGAGTTCAGTTTTCACTTATGGTTAATATATACTCTTTCGAATATTGATGAACTGAATTACATTGTTCACAATTACGACAAAACTTGAATACTGATAAAGTAGTCAGTATTTTATATGCTACAAAAACTAAACAATTTTGTTATTGAAATTACTTAATGTTAACTATTACATCAGAAACA
>NC_051848.1:100359222-100362839 GCF_002237135.1 Teleopsis dalmanni
TGTAAGGACGGAATTTTGTACAAATTCCGCCCTACATAAAACTTATTATTTTTTATTAAAAATCGTCTGGATAAAACTCGATTTATATATTTAAACAAATAAACAAAGCCAACCGCGAACATACGCACAAACGACACGCAAAACAAAGCCAACCGCGAACATACGCACAAACGACACGCAAAACGAAGCCAACCGCGAACACACGCACACACGACAAGCAAAACAAAGCCAACCGCGAATTACACTTGTGCGGTTGTGCGTGCATTTAAGCAAAGCAAAGTGTCGTATATAAATAGCGGAGATTTTATATGAAAGATCACTTAGCACCGGCACACCGAAGTGAGTAGATCACTACTCCAGCGCTAAGTCCCTTTTTAGAAGCCCATGGTGTTTCGACGCTAAGGCTTAATAAATCAGTAGAAGGTATTGGATAGATTTTATAAACGCCTTTGATGTTTTGACGTCTTTGGCTAGAAACTAATTACGTAGATTTGGAAAAAACCCTTTGATGTTCTGACGTCTTTGGGTAAAAATTATTGAATAGATTTTATAAACGCCTTTGATGTTTTGACGTCTTTGGCTAGAAACTAATTACGTAGATTTGGAAAAACCCTTTGATGTTCTGACGTCTTTGGATAAAACTTACTGAGTAGAATCAAGACTAGAATAAGTTATTTAAGAAAACTTTAAATAAATTTTAAATAATAAAAGCAAACGGTCTTTTACTTTCCACTCATTGGTTTACCAGCTTCGAACTAGTCAATAAAACAAATTTATTGCAACGACCCGGACCGCGACTGAGTAATACCTCAGCAGAATTAAAACGACGAATCCGTGTCGTTACAATTGGCGCCCGAGCAGGGACTTGTGTTCGATAGTATTCCAAGTGGGAAGAAAAGAATTACCAGGGACCTGATTGGTCAAATCACAGTGGTCAAGGCTCAAATGGAAATTTAAGATCCAGAGGATAAGATATTAACAAATATCACAAGAAGAAATAATGTCGATGGGATCGAGAGGAATACCAGGAACATGTGGAAGTTCAATAAATCCTCCAGTGCGCTCCTACCTTCAGATGGTTGAAGAGGTACAGAAGTGGTCCTGTAAATATGACGGTGGTAAGGATCCACTAGATTTCATCGATCACATAGAGGAACTGGCGGCTATGTACAGTATCGATGTAAATCTAATTCCCAAGATGATGCCAATACTCTTTGAAGACAAAGCATTAAGATGGTACCGTAACAACCATAAACCTTGGCTCCTCTGGTCAAGCTTCAAGGAAGATTTCTTCAAATTCTTCATATCATGTAGATATTTCGAAAACTTAGAAAATGAGGTACGAACACGACTACAAAAGACAAAAGAAAGTTTCAAGGATTACTCACTTGACATTATAAATCTAATGCGTCACACTGGCATGGATCCAGGTTCGCAATTGGAGCGGGTGTATCGAAACATGAAGGCAGACTACCGGATGTACATTAAACGTTCAGAGTTTACAAGCCTAAATGAATTAACAACACTTGCCGATGACTTCGAAGAACTAAGTACAGAACAGGATAAAGTGAGCCGTAATCGTGTCCGTGAAGTGAACGTAGGGCGCATGATAGTCGAGTCCCCTCAAGCGATGGTGGTACAAAATACAATGAGAAGCATACCCAATATGCCAGCACGGGATAAAATTATCCATAGTCTAAGCTTCGAGTCGTCCATTCCTGATCAGAAACGAAGGAATCAGCCTCAGAACCAATCAACCGCTAAGCAAGCAACAGCATTTATAACTGGAAATGTGACTTCAGCATCACTACCAAAGTCAAGCATAACGACACGACGCGTACAACCTCGAGATTATTTAAAAGCCCAGCAAGAAAATCTACAAGAGCAGACACCTTGTAGGTGCTTAGTACCACCGCGTCAGCGAAGTTCAAAACTCATCACAGAGTCGAAAAGTCAGAGTCCAGATGTACAGCGTCAGGAAAATTTAAAACTCATCACAGAGTCGAAAAGTCAGAGTCCAGATGTACCACGTCTACGAAATTTAAAACTCATCACAGAGTCGAAAAGTCAGAGTCCAGATGTACCGCGTCAGCGAAGTTCAAAACTCATCACAGAGTCGAAAAGTCAGAGTCCAGATGTACCACGTCTACGAAATTTAAAACTCATCACAGAGTCGAAAGGTCAGAGTCCAGATGTACCGCGTCAGCGAAGTTTAAAACTCATCACAGAGTCGAAAAGTCAGAGTCCAGATGTACCGCGTCAGCGAAATTCAAAACTCAACACAGAGTCGAAAAGTCAGAGTCCAGAAGTACCGCGTCAGCGAAGTTTAAAACTCAACACAGAGTCGAAAAGTCAGAGTCCAAAAGTACCGCGTCAGCGAAGTTTAAAACTCAACACAGAGTCGAAAAGTCAGAGTCCAAAAGTACCGCGTCAGCGAAGTTTAAAACTCATCCCAGAGTCGAAAAGTCAGAGTCCAGATGTACCGCGTCAGCGAAGTTTAAAACTCATCACAGAGTCGAAAAGTCTGAGTGCAGATGTACCCCGTCAGCGAAGTTTAAAACTCATCACAGAGTCGAAAATGCAGTGTCCAGATGTACCGCATCAGCGAAGTTTAAAACTCATCACAGAGTCGAAAAGTCAGAGTCCAGATGTACCACGTGAGCAGGATTATGATTACACCAGTACACATCAAGATGAATTCCTCAAAGTTTTTAGGAATCCTAGAAAGCGGACACGAAACCATGCAACGAAGTAGTCCAGTTCAAATCCCCCGAAGAAGGAGGGAAATGTAAGGACGGAATTTTGTACAAATTCCGCCCTACATAAAACTTATTATTTTTTACTAAAAATCGTCTGGATAAAACTCGAATTATATATTCAAACAAATAAACAAAGCCAACCGCGAACATATGCACACACGACAAGCAAAACAAAGCCAACCGCGAACATACGCACACACGACAAGCATAACAAAGCTGACAGCGAATTATACTTGTGCGGTTGTGCGTGCAATTAAGCAAAGCAAAGTGTCGTGTATAAATAGCGGAGATTTTATATGAAAGATCACTTAGCACCGGCACACCGAAGTGAGTAGATCACTACTCCAGCGCTAAGTCCACTTTTAGAAGCCTATGGTGTTTCGACGCTAAGGCTTAATAAATCAGTAGAAGGTATTGGATAGATTTTATAAACGCCTTTGATGTTTTGACGTCTTTGGCTAGAAACTAATTACGTAGATTTGGAAAAAACCCTTTGATGTTCTGACGTCTTTGGGTAAAAATTATTGAATAGACTTTATAAACGCCTTTGATGTTTTGACGTCTTCGGCTAGAAACTAATTGAGTAGATTTGGAAAAACAAACCTTTGATGTTCTGACGTCTTTGGATAAAACTTACTGAGTAGAATCAAGACTAGAATAAGTTATTTAAAATAAATTATTAAAGAAATCTTTTTAATAAATAAAATTTTAAAATAATAAAAACAAACGGTCTTTTACTTTCCACTCATTGGTTTACCAGCTTCGAACTAGTCAATAAAACAAATTTATTGCAACGACCCGGACCGCGACTGAGTAATACCTCAGCAAAATTAAAACGACGAATCCGTGTCGTTACAA
>NC_051848.1:100362939-100370372 GCF_002237135.1 Teleopsis dalmanni
ATCAGCATTTATTCTTCTGCCTGTTTTGCAGAATATTATTTTTTTATTAAAGTAAAAAAGTTTTTTAAAAAAACTATGTATTTCTAAAGAATTATAATCATTTATTATTGAGACACAAAAAATTTATATTGTGCATTTATAATATGCACATTATTACTTGTGACGTTGTTTTTTCATTCGCTATTCTCCATTGAGAGTTTCTAGATTCACACTTAATATATCATACTAAACACGTCGCAAGCTTTTTAGATTCAATTATATTAAAAGATATTAAATTTAAAATATGTAAATAGTTTTTTCCTAAATGTGACTACAAAATAGATACACTCAAAATTTAGAACGGCATGCAGCTATCTTTGTACCATTAATTCTTAGTAATGTTATATCTATGACTCCATAAAACTCTAAGGTAATACCGCTGTTGTTAGTACTAATTTTGAAGTGGAAAATCTGATTAACCGCGAAGCGATCAACTGTTTTGTCAAAATATAACAAATTAGATTATTAATTAGAAATTAGAATTTGGACACGTTTTATAAAATCCAGATGGCAGCGCAGTGAAACGCATCCATAAAGGAAAACCATATAGTTCCGGAGCACTAAGGGGGCTTAGAAATTGGTGGCTAAATGGAAAAGAAGAACAGAAGAATTATGAAAATCTTAAATAACAGAAACAATTACATAATTTATGTATATTGGTAAAACGCTGTGGAAAAGGTGTAACTGAACCCGAATTCTGAAGAAATCAATAACCCACAACATATTGTAATAGCAAAAAAGAACGTTGAATAACAATGATGTTGACTAACTTTATGAAGTTGGTATAACTGGTAGACTAACTATTCGAAGGGGTTTCCGTATAACTCCTATCAAGCTATAAAGGGTTAAACATTTTCTGAACTAAGGAATAACTCACAGTGTACAATGCAATTAATTTGAGTATTCTGAATATCTACATTAATTAATTTGTGATATATTGCTAAAGAATGAAAATGAAAGTAAAAAGATTTATTGAAAAAAAGCTGCCAATATCTTTGACTTAGAAACATTTACATCAAATCAATATTTAATCACTTTACGTGTTAAAGTTGAGAGCATAAACCAATAAGTTATTATGTCCCACATATCAGTATTAAATATATAATTACTTTTTATAACACGAAAATACTATTATTCATTTCATTATAGTACATATTATAGTAGAATTTCAAATGTGCTTATTTTAGTAAACTTCAATTTAGAAATCACATTTTCAATCACTCACCTTGGAGGACCTTTTCAACTTCAGCTGGATGCTTTAACAAGGATAACAAAGATTAGCAACTCCCGACATAATTTTTGAGGGCATCACAATGGGTAATATATGCCTCCGAGTGGAAGTGTAAATTGTAATTAATAATAATAAATTAAGTGCTTTTTGAACCTAACCTAACCCTTAGACGACTGGATATTGTAGCCCATATATCTAACTATACTTTCGTTAATTGTAAACCATACGCTCAAAAGTGTAAACCAGTAGGAATTCATTTCATTGTAACTCGATATCAATCATTCAAAATAAATCAATAATATTAAATACAGATATGAAGAAAACTCAATAATGACTTTAAGTCTTAATTTTTTTTTTTAAATTCAATCAAAGAATATAAACTATTTGAATATTGTAATACTTAATTGAAGGTTTCATAGGTCAACAATACCAATTGCACCAACAGCCTTTAAATATATTTCCCATGCCCTTTTCATTATTTACATTGAAAGTAATTAAAATAAGGCTTTAAAATGCATTAACAATTTTCATTCCATTTTAATTGGTGATTACCATAAAAGTAGATTGAAATTCAATAATTGTTATTTAAATCCCTTGTCTAACATTTTTCTAATACTCGTACTCCACCAAAGATTCTTCAAATGTAATTAAAAAGTAATTACTACCTTTTTATATTTTATATATTCTATAAATGGCCTTCATACATATTTAAGCTGGCTTTGTTTGTAAATAAACTCAAATGCAATAATTTATTAAATATTCTGTAATTATGATTACTTTTTTTGGCTGATGAAAAGTCAAAACCTACCGTAAGCATTTCTCACGCATTCATTTAAAAAGATCACAAACGAAAATGTACGCTAAGTAGATACTTTTACACAAGAGCACAAGAGTGTGATAAATACGCACGACGGCTTATCATTTTTAGTACAATTTTTTGATAAACGACCTTTGCGCATGCTCTCCACACACTGCCGCCGCCTCAGTTGGGCCCAAGCCGCAATCTTATTTTGACATGAGATACATTGTGATTACAGCATTTGAGATGCGCTTACCACTGCCCTTGACTTTAATAAATTGCGGGTGTATCTTTTTATTTTATTATTTTGTTTTAAATGTAAATTATTTTTTGATGAAGTGGATTTTATTAAAATTAATTTTTAAAATTTCTTAATTATTTAAAGCTATATTTTGATGGAAACTGTAAGTGAACTTTAGGTTTAGTGTCTTTTAATTAAGTCATTTTTTTTGTTATTAACTTTATTTGGAAGCACAAATAATTTAAAGGTGTGCAGTTTCAAATTTTTTTATTTTTTTATGATTTTGAAAATATTTTACAACTGCATGAATAACAGTAACATTAAAATTGAAAGTCATTGGCCTTTTAAAAAATAACAATATTAAATTTTTTTGACATCAAGATTGCAGATGCAGAAATAAAGAATACTCGTATATAATTTAGTTTTTTGTAGAAAAAAAATTTTTTAAGTGAATTTCTTAACATCTTACTAAAAGATATATTTTCAGTATTCTTTTTAAATTAAAATTATTAATAGAAAATACAATAGATTGTTTTATATATGTTGTTCGGTTTTTATTCTTTTTAAGATTGAAAACATTTTTAGGTTAAGTTAGAAGTAATTTGTTACAGATTCCACTTAGATCTGTTAATGGTCTGCAGCCTTTCTCTAAACATCTTTTCTTAAGGCATCACCTTCGTATATAGAGTTGTTTTTATACAGATACTCTTAATGCAGGAGCTACTCATATTAGTTTATTTAATTTAAATAATAGGCGCGATTGACAACGGAATTTAGAACAGACAGTTGTATTGACCAATTCCTTTCACAATGCTTTAAGCGGACAACTAAGCTTCTGGAAGTCATAAAATTGGACTGTGTTAATTGTAAATCAATATTTTACTAGAATAATAGTATTATTATAAATAGAAATTACCTCAACAAACGTGGACTGTTTATAACTCTATCAACCGCCATATGTGAATATAAGATATATATAAGATAAACTGATGATTCTCTTCACATTTGTCATGTTGGCAGATATCTCTGTAGGTGCATACTTTTTTTAATCATAAATTTGAAAAGTGGTAGCTAGGAGGAGAGAGTTCAATAAAATGTAGATGATCAATTTCAGTTTGGATTTTTCAAATTCAGATTAAAAAAATCGATTTTGTTGTAGATCTAAGTTTGCGATTTGGATTGCCTTTGGCATTCGGTGTTGTTTCATGTATTCACCAAAGAAATTTTGTTTGATATTTCTAATTACTAAAATAATTAATTGTTTCAAAGGAATTGGGAAGAATATGGCATTGCATATATACTGCATATGCACTGGTAATATGAATCGTTGTGCATAAATTGTTAAAAAAAATTAAGGGAAAATAAATGTATTGTAGGGTTATTCATTTTGTAGTATTAATTTGTCAGCACTGTTTAAGTAATGTATTACCTTAAAGAGGATTGCCATACAAAGCATTATATGTTTAGCTGAAAGTTTACCATTTAACAATACGACGTTACTAAGCTGATTGAATGCTTAAGCAAGAGTGTTTCGATGACGGTTTTCCGCGTTAGATTAAGTGATTAAGGCTACCTTTCATGACAATAAACCAAATTATTTCTCTGGTGGAAGTACAATCCAAAAAGTACAAGAATTGATAGAAAGAAATCTCATTACATCTAATAATTCACTTATTTGTTCAACACGAACTTGAATTAGAAATCTGACACGTGACATTCTAGATTTAATACATATTGATAGCAGTAGATTTTTGATAGACTTAAATAGGAATTAATTAAAAAATCCAAATTAAAATAGAGCAATGTATTGGGAGTAATTGGAAGGATGATTTTACAAGTATATTAATGATTACATGATTACATGATTACATTTTAAGAACCGTTAAATTAGGATATTTTCCTTAAAGTACTTTTTATTAATCAAATACTGAGATATAAATTATTGTACTATTACTATAATTTATAATCTTTATGCTTCAGTTTGCAGTCTTTACTGAACATTTTTTCGTCACAGGAATCAATCTGATATGTCAACTATTATTTAGGGATGCAAATTAATATTACATTTATAGCCATGATGATCAACTGATCATTAGACTATTTGTGCAAAATAAAATAGTTCCATGCAGTAATAGTCCAAGCATTATAGTTAGTGGTAGAAAGTTAGATTTAATTGTTTTTGTAAAGGTGTCAAGAGTTCTGTTATCAGGATCTTTGTGCTTCCAATTTTCAATGATTAGTATAAAAGCTGAGTTGAAACAAGATTACTTCCGAGATCATATTATTCCCTGTTAAGAATAAAGTTGAGGTGATTAGAATAATTGCACCATTAGGATATGTAACTGATTTAACTTGGTCAGTTATGGTCATCTAACTGAGCTTAAAGTGTCTAACTATTAAGAAAACTTTGTTGTAGATATTCTGAAATTTGGTATATGTTAGTAATAATTTCCATTCTAATTAAAGAACTGTTGCTCAGTACTGATACAGTTATCTTTTAAATGTCGATTTGACTTAGAATTTAAATGAAATGATAATATTTTATTAATTAACACAGCACATAATTTTATGTATTAAATGAACGACCTAAGCCCGGTATAAATCAAAAAAGGTGTAGTAAATTGGTCATAATAAAAATTAATTTCCTATAGCAAACGAAATCAAAAAGCGTAAATGGCAATGGATCGGGCACACTTTGAGGAAGGCACCAAATGAAATCTGCAAACAAGCATTAACATGGAATTCTCAAGGAAGCAGAAGACCTGGTAGGCCCAAGCAAACGTGGAAGCGAACACTGGAGACAGTTGGAAAAAGTTCGTTATAGCCCAATGTTCCCATGGGAACGTACTGGATTGATTGATTGAATAACAATTAATTGTTAAATATTATATTAAACTGTACCAGTTTGACTAGCTTCCACATACAACTAGCATATTTATAGTATACATAATATAAATTATTATTGTATGTATTAATTTCGTATATAAATTTAAATTTTTTTATTAAGAGTAAAAATATAATACACATTCTTTAGTCTTCTTCATTTTAAATTTACATTGAAACTGAATTATTTCTAAATACACTGTGTTTTGTTAACCTTTAAATTGAAATTTGTTAAAATATCTCTTTAAATGCATCAAAGTCCATATTTAACAAAACTTTCAATACTCGTTAATTACAGTAATAATAATTGAATATTGTACCAAAAAAATTTTTGGACCTTCATCTATAAAATTTTGTAATGCTGTAAAGAAAACAAATAGTTTGGACATTTTTGCAAATCATTAAATCACAGAAGCACGCAATCTTAACCACTGAAATTGTTACTGTAACACCCACAAGATACAATGAAAAATTGTTGGAGCCATCATATGCAATTTTCATTATTCATATTTTTAGATGTATCTGCAGCAGTAACAACAATAACAACTATAACACCAACAGCTACAAAGGTTTCAATTACAATTTTAAGCCACCAATTTTTGGCACTGATAAGACTCAGATGCCTTTTCAAACTTCCATTACAAAGCCCCACTAAGAAGGCAGAAAAAATTTGCACAACATAAGAGATACGCAATTATCACTTCATATCTTTTTTTTGCTGTCTTTTCTTTTTTCTTTCGTACGATTTTAATCTAAAATCATTACGTTGGCATTTCAGCGGATTTACGCGTTACAATTATAGAAATTTCAAAGATACACAATCGCTTGCGTACGTGTGTGTAAAGATACATCATAAATATGCATAAACTTAAGCTCAGTTTCCATTTAAAATTGGGAAACGCTTTCAAATGGGCCAAAAATTTCTTTGATATAATAATTATTATGGATGAAGATACAAATGAAGTTGTTGATTTTGATTAAACCTCGTCAAGTGTTAAATTACTTAGCAAATTTCAACAAAAATTTTGTTCAAAATGAAATGAAATTGGAAGCGAATTATAAAATTGGAGCGATTGCTTGGAAATGAATTTAGATAATTAATCGTATTTAACAACATTTTATGAATATGATATAAATAAATACACATGTGATGAAGTAACAAATTTGATTGGATTGACTTAAACGGTTTTTGATTATTTTACACATTTTTAATTCAGAAATGAACTCAAATTTATATTAATTTAAAAAACTTCATAACGGGGATTATATTTTTATATAAAATTAAATTATAAACGAGAAAAAAAATTTAAAATAAAAACTATTAATTAGTAAAATTTCAAAAATCCTATAAAAAATACTCAGCATTATTAAAAAATTAATTTAAAAACAACTAAGTAATTAAATATTTCAAATCTCAGTCATATAACAAAATAAGTTAAATTATAATAAATATACATGAGATACTATAGATTAAAGTTTATGCGACACAAAAACTTACGAGAATCTATATTTGACTGTCTTAATGAATGACGTCTAATCAAACTAAGTTACACCAGTATTTCTAAACGTAAAAAAATGTTAAACAGTTGACTAATTACTTAGATTTAATTGTTCACACCTTGGTTTAACTCTTAAAGAAATTACACTCTGGCCGTGAAATTAATTTAGTCGATCACTTATATTGTTATTCTAATAACGACAGAAATGTTTTGTTGCAAAAACAAAAAAATAATTTGATATTTTCAAACTAATTTATTATTGGCTATAAGAAAATTCTTCATCGTAGTTAAGAATCTTGTTCAATCTTGTTTTGACTTTGCTATTTTAACAGTGAAATTTTTTGGAGGGATTGGTAAGTAAATAAAACTTAACAGGTCCCTAACAATACCAGATTAAAATCTTTAAAAGCAGTAAATATTTACTACATATTACTAAAAATGTAAGCGTTATTACCGAATTTTAAAGGATATATCACTCGAATAAAAGAGACGAAGTTCAATCCTTTAAAAATGGTAGCACCAAAGAATTTTTTTTGTATTTCGAAAGAGCTTGCACATTTGTATCTTTAAACTATTACTCACTCAATCACTCCCAGTACTGCTTCATCATTTTGTGATAACGTTTATGCTTTTGCGCCATGCAGAAGCATGAGTAGCATAAGCGATCTATAAAGCGGAAGATTTGTTTGTCGTAGGGATGCTCTACATCCCAATTGCCTACTGACCACATAGTAACACCTA
>NC_051848.1:100370472-100375752 GCF_002237135.1 Teleopsis dalmanni
TAAAATTAACATCGAGATAATAAATAAATACTTACCTGGAATCACTCCCCAGCACACTCGTCTACAGCATACTTTAATAGTTGGATGTTTCTGTAAATGAATTTATGAAATATAATTATCAATTAGAAAATTGAAAAACAATTATAAATACCTTTGCACTACCACTTTACGCACATCATTTGGAGTAATAAATACTTACCTGGAATCACTCCCCAGCACACTCGTCTACAGCATACTTTAATAGTTGGATGTTTCTGTAAATGAATTTATGAAATATAATTATCAATTAGAAAATTGAAAAACAATTATAAATACCTTTGCACTACCACTTTACGCACATCATTTGGAGTAATTTAAACAAAAGGGAACGTCGTTTATATAAATAATTTTATTAAATTAATTATTAAAACTCCGATATTTCTTATTAATTAATTTTACTTATTTTAATATATTATATTCAATTTAAAAAAAAAGGCGCATTAAGTTCAACTAAGATCAACTCAAAGCTTTGTGTATTTTACATAAAAAGTTCAATAGGATGCATATAAAAGACGATGCAATTTGTTAAGAATTTAGTGTGTCTTGTATGATCACTCAGTGGCATTGTATGTCAACATATAAAATAAATAAATATTAAAAATTGTCTGACACAGTGGCGGTTTTAAGCCTAGGTGTATAATCTATTAAAATATATATATAATTGTTTACGAGTGCATGGGCGGTTTTAAGTCCAGGCGCGGAAACACTTTATATATACCATATATTCAATATAACAAGACATGTATACATTTACTAACCCCGTTTCGTCCAGTAGGTACTTATCGAAACCGGATCAGCCACCACTGTGAACTCTACAGGGACAGCTTCCAAATACAGCTGGTCTCAAGGAAACATCTCAAGTCATATCTAATTAAATTTAATCAACCTCTTACGACTAAGGAAATACATTCAAAATTTGCATGCGTTTAAAATCTCAAGTTATTGAAATACGATAGAAGGAATAATAATCTACATAAAGCCATCTTATATAAATCGTTAAAAATTGTACAAATTGTTAATCTCAAGGTTTATCTAGTTACGTTTAATTGAATTCTTTTCTTTATTACATATTATTTTAATGAATTATTAATATTTTAAATAAATCTGCATTGAAAATTTAACCGCCGAACCGAAAATTTAACTTTTATTTTGAGAACTCCTGTCTCCGCGACTATAAATTTATTGTAGCGACCCCCTGGAAAAGACTGAGGATACTCCAGCATAAATTATAACGAAACGGGAAAATCCGTGTCGTTACATTACTGTATTTCCTACACCCGCTAATAGCGAAGATCTCCAACGTTTTTTAGGTATGGTTAAATATTTGGGATCATTTATTCACAATTTGTCAACAAAAAACTTTCATCTTAGAAATTTATTAAAAAAGGATGTTATTTGGGACTGGGGTAAAGCTAAAGAGGAAGCATTTAATAATTTAATATAAGAAATTAAAAAAGCTTCGGTTTTAACATATTTTGATGTTACTGAACCATTGACTGTATCAGCAGACACATCAAAGGTTGTTATGGTGGATATAATTATGCATGAGAGAAACCCAATTGCTTATGCATCTACGTCTTTAATGGAATGCCAGACAAATTATGAGCAAATAAAAAAGGAATTATTTACTATTCTTTTTGGTTGCAGTCGATTTCATCAATATATATACAGTAGGGTGTCCCAGAGTACAAGAGCGAAATTTTTTTTTTCGATTTGAAATACGCATACCTCTTAATTTTTTTCTATTTGATACTAGTAACTAAAATAATAAATATTATTGGTATTGGATAACGATAACCGGTGCCGACTTGATCCCAAACTTTTAACAAAAAGTTTGTATAGAAACTATAGAAGACATTTTATACCTTCATGTTTATTCAGTAAATAAAACACCATTTTACCTGTATCTTATATTTATTAAGTATTTATTATTAAAATGATGATAATTATTTAATTTTCTTTTTCGGGTTTGTTTGTTGCAGTCAGGATAAACATATCTGTGTTTTTGTACGCAGCGTAGTAAAAATTCCTTTTGTTCGTCTTCAACAGTGATTTTGCCATGAAAGTCCTACATTAACTTAACCGCTCTTTCTGTTGTATCATTAACTGCTCTCAGTGTCAGCACCTTGTTTTTAGCATTTTGAAATGAAGCATTACTAGACCATGAAGTAGTACATTCGTTGAGAAAACTGCCATCAATTTTGAGTCGATTAAACAAAGCCATGCTTTTGAATGAAACAAAGTCATCGATGTTTTTCTCGTAAGGTGAACCACAAAGTTCCTCTTTTGAAGGGATATATCGTTTACTGTGGACTGATGGGTTTTCTTTGGCTAAGTTATTAACTATTTTTGTCTTTCTTTCATGGTCAACATCATCGTCAAATAGGGACAAGACAGCCGCTTCATCAATTAAATACCATAAATGCTGACAGAACTTTTGTAAAACTTCTTTTAAAATAATTTTGTCAATTGTTTCGTAAGCTTTCATGGTCTTCAGAAAACACAAATCTTGGTAAGGTGCTTTTACCGCTGAAATGCATTGCAGCCAAGGTTTGACGAAGGATGTCACGATCAACAGGCAGACGTCTAACAGAGCCGCTTTATCCTTATTAGGCACTCTAAATTGAGAGCTAAGTAATGAAATTTTTAATAAATAAATTGCCCTCGCCATCCATCGCGCTTGGTGCATGGCACCTGGAGGTCGAATCTTAAATTTCTTTTCTGTATCTCCACCAAGGAATATTATTGAAAGCTCTATTAATTCTCTATAGTTATTTCTAACAATTTTCTTGGTCAATTCAGTTCGGAAAAATTCCAGCAGTTTGTCAATTTCTGAAGCATTCAGGTAAGATAACCTTTCTGTAAGATACTGTACTTTCTTAGGGTCGATATTTGTCCAGTTTTCTTGTAACCTTTTGAGTAATGGAATGTTAGGGTTGTTGGTAACTTGATTAATTTTAGCTTCAAATACGCCTTTCAATATCAATTCGTAGATGTGATGGCGGCAGGCAAAAATAGGCATATCTCAATTAAATTTTTGTTCGAGAAGCACACAAGCACCATTAATGAGACCAGTATTTGAACCAGTAGTATCACAACAAAAGATTTGCACTTTATCTTCGAGATTCCAGTCAGTAACCGCATTCCAAACTGCCTGTGCCTGTTCACTTCCTGTACAGTTGTCTAATTTTGGCACCGCAATAAGTTGTTCTTTATCACCATACGAAACAACAATCGGGAGAAGTTCTTCTCCACATTTGCGCACATCTAAAGCCGACAACAATTTGCCATCCCAATGGACAGTTACAGTGTCTGGTACTTCGTTTTGGATATCGACTTTAATAATTTCTGCACGTTGTTTTCGTTTTTCTGTGCGAATTCTTTGAATGGAGGACTTGCTTATAGGAAATTCGTCAGTATTGTATCCAAGTGCCTCAATAGTAGCTTTAATAATAAATACAGAATTTCTCATACTTAACTGACTCCTATCTAAAGCTGACACTTACTTTGGAGTAATAAAATTTTTCCTCATAGAAGTTTTTTTAGTATCGGACTGTGCACTCCCAGTTTGGATGGGTAAATTTTCTTGTAGATCCATTATTTCAGAATCAGAAGATAAATTTTCTTGATAAGATGACGTCAAAGCAGTTAAGAATAAACAATAATTAACACGACGTTTTTGTTCCTCAATGTTTCTAAGACGCGCTTTTTCCTCTTTTTTTGGCCAATTTTTTGTCCACTCCAGCTAAATGACCAGGTCGACCTGGTTCTCTCTGGCGCTGCAAGAAGATTTTGTCTTCATTTATCTTTATTAATTGAAGCGCGTCAGTATGTGCAATGTCAAACAAATTGTCTAAGTTTGTAATTAACTCTTGTCGACGCTGCTCGTACACGTTTTGTGTTTTGTTCGCATTTTTCTGCAAACCTCTCCAAACTTAGTATAATGTAATTAGCTTCTTAACACAGTTAGGTAAAGCTTCAGTTGGTGTACGTGCCTTTTCTCAATAAATAATACACTCACGAATAGTAAGATTTACACTTTCATTGATACTTAGATTCACTTGGGTTCGTGTTCTCAATGAACAGGGTATGGTCATGCGCAAAACATCAGCCTATGCCGTACCAAGACCATGGTGCGTGGTACTTTATCACACCCTTCTCGAGGTGAACCTGTTTATAGTTGATAACCTCATTGACTCAACAGAACACTATGGATCTTGAGAGGAAAACTTGATAAAACCCGTAATCTCCGGTGTTATTCGACCCGTGTCGATGAGATGAATGGCACTACGTTAGTGTGTCTCTAAACGGAGACCTCCGGATAACTGGCGCCCTCCGGTTGTAATTTAGCCTTGTCCGGGTATAGCGGATCTCTGCCCGGATCGACTTTCCTTTCTCCGCAACTCGTGGGTTTAAAATATGAACCAAAATAATAAAAATTTACAAAAATCAAGCTCGGTTAAACCAAGCTCTTCTGGAACGGCTAGTTCCAAGGTACCTACCGCCACTTCTAGCGGTAATAACAGGGTACCTCCTAACAAACCAGGAATCTCCACGCGTTCTGGCCCCTCTGCATGGTCGGGCTCTCCATCCAGGAGAATTTATAAAGAACGGCGAGCGGCGACTAGACTGCTCGAGAGATATGGCAATGTCTCGGTTACGTCCGAGTCTCTTAAGGTTAGATTAGCCTGGGCCAAACGGGTCCTTGATACTTCTAAGGAAGTCAAAAAGGAACCTGTACCGAAGCGCCAGCGCTCATTAGATGAGTCAGCTTCGAAGCCAGATGCCAAAAAGGCAAAATTACGTGGCAACGCCACCACTACTAAGTCCTTTAGCGACACGCTGAAGGGCTCCATCATAATGGCGGTCATTGATGAAAATGATCCAGATGGCACTATTAATCCTGAAAAATGGGATCAAATTGAGCGAAAGCTCCTTGACTTGTACGTCGAAGTTCTTAAGGAATTTCCAGGTACAATTCCCAAATGTCGCGACGGTGGATGGTTTCAGGGCCATGTGAAACTAGTCGCCTGCGTGGATCAGCGTTCTGTTGATCTCTTTCGCATTGCCATCTCCAGAATGGGTGAGGTCTGGCCAGGCGCAAAGCTTAAAGTCGTTGCCAAGGAACAAATTCCTGGCCGACCTAGGGCGCGTTCCTGGATTCCAGCCGAACCATCCGACCCTCAGCGGATTCTGGAGCTAATTCGGGTGGGAAACCCTGATCTAAATACGTCCACGTGG
>NC_051848.1:100375852-100380896 GCF_002237135.1 Teleopsis dalmanni
GACAGTTCGTTTACGGCAGCTGTTGAAACCAGTTCACCTCAGTAGTGCGTTGCGAAAAAAACAATGGAAAAAAATATTGAACAAAGAGTTTGCATCAAATTTTGTTTTTCGAACGAAATTTCGTGTGCAGAATCGTTGCGAATGCTACAAAAGGCTTATGGGGAATCAGTTTTATCGAAAACTCAAGTTTATGAGTGGTACAAAGCCTTTCAGGACTGTCGTACGACCGTCGAAGACATGCCGCGTTCTGGACGACCTTCGACCTCTACCACCGACGAAAACATTGAAAAGGCAAAGGAAATCGTGTTCAAAAATCCTCATGTGAGTGTTAGAGAGATAGCACGAGAGCTAGGCATCGGTCGTGAGATGGCTCGTTTGATTTTGGTGGACAATTTGTGTATGCGACGTGTCAACGCCCGGCTTGTTCCGATTCACCTCAATTTGTTCAACATTATCAACGATTTTAAGGCCAAAAATTCAATAAATACCATCGAACAGCCACCGTATTCACCTGATCTTGCACCGTGTGACTTTTTCCTGTTTCCCAAACTCAAATTACCACTCAGAGGAACGCGTTTTGAATCCATAGAAGACGTAAAACAGAATTCGCAGAGGGAACTCAAAGCCATACCGGAAAGCGCCTATAAAAAATGTTTTGATGATTGGAAGAAACGTTGGCATTTGTGTATCGCTTCTAATGGAGCATATTTTGAAGGAGATAAAATAAATATTGATGAAGATTAAGAATTTTGCGTTTTATTTATTTATGACCGGAAACTTTTCGGTCACAATGTAAACACAGTTTCAAAAATAAAAGTGGTGCTGAAGCCAATACAGCATTGGCTGTGCATTGTATGGAGCATAAACATGAACCTGATTTTGATAAGGCAAAAATTTTATATGAAGAAAGGAACCATAATAAGAGGTACTTTCTAGAAATGCTCTCAATACTTCAAGTGCCCAATAATATAAGACTTAATTATAAAACTGATACGGACAACTGTGCTCAGGCTTATAGGAATATTATAAACAAATGACACAGGATGTTTGTAAAGCTTTTTTTGTTTTTTTTATAAATTTTTTTTATAATTTTAATTTTTCTTTTGTATTTTTATTATTGTTTTTTCTCTTGTTGTCATCATTATTATTGTATTTATTGTATGATTTTTCTTTATAATCCGCTATAAAAATGTGAACATCCTATATTTTGTGTAGTTTTCCCTGAAGATGACTATCGAAGATAGTCGAAATATCGGAAATAAAATATAAACGATTTTTAAATATAAATAATAAATTAGTGACTTTTTATTTATATTAAAATTTGACCAATTAGCCCGGTAACAAATTATTATAATAATAATTTTTGGTCACAAATATAAGTATTTAATAAATATATTATTTTTATAAGTCAAATAAATAATTTTGAAGCAGATCAAATTTATTACAGAGGCTCTATTCTGTGTTTATGTATATCAAATAATGTCAATATTGGCATTATTGAAAATTATTTTGCACTCAATAGATACCAACAATTTAGTGCATTTAGTATTTATTTGATACTTTGAATTATAAAAGATATACTGAACATTGCTGTCTTGTACATGTCCCTATAGTTTTGATAAACATCTTGATTTAATGCGTTTTCTACTGCTTCGATGCTTTTTATTTCTATTGTTCTTTCAATTCCTTAAGCACACTAATTTACTACACTAACTGCAGCTCTACTCCCAATGTGAGTCTCATTGAACTTCAGCTCCATCCAATTTAAATCGCTGAGTTTCTACACCCCAGCCCAGATTAGCTTCAATAAAAATCTCACTCCTCCATAATCCGCCCTTATTCTCAAACAATCCCTTCCCTTTTCGCACTTCCTTTACACAACCACATCGTACGCAATTTTTTCAGGTAATATCATATAGACCCACTAAGACTATATTAAAGCTAGAAAGTTTTGAAACCTCAATGATAAAATAAAACTAAATATATTAGAAATGCCTAATAAGCCTCATAAAAAGTTTCAGTTGTGTGTCTATTAATCAGACTAACATTAGTTATTGATAACTATATTTTTAATAAATACAATTGGTAAATTTTTTAAATTACATCATATTTTTTTCTAATGAAAATATATTTATCTAAAAGCTTAATTAATTAAATAATTTATTATAATACTAATGTTCTTCTGAAACTACCTTAAGCATACCAATTTCATATATTAAAACTTTCAAGCTTTACTGTTGTATAAGCAAATAATAAAATGATATTTGATATTAAAAACAATAATAATAAAAATAAAAATTAATTAAAAAAAATGAAATTTTATTACTATACAAGTATTAAGTTTATTAGTATATGTGTATTCAAGTCTATTAATGAGAAAATGAAACTTATTAATATTCGATAAGTTTTAGTAGAAACAATTGACTGAATTTTTAAGTTGTCATTCCACAATTTCTAATCAAAAAGTATTTATCTTATACCTATTAAGAGTTAAAAATTGAACACGTAAAGTAATTAGAATTCTCGGCGATGATATTTGTCTGGCTCAAAATATGAAGTCACTACAACTCGATCACTAAATCTGCGTCCTGTCAAGGCTTGTTGCGCTTTCTGACAGTCAAGTATAGAGTTGAATTCCACAAACACTTTACCACAACCAGGTACGTCTACACCTTTAACTGGACGTGGAATTTCGATACTGCGTACAACTCCATGCTTATTGCACTCGTTCTTGATATCCTCTAAGATGTCTTCGTACTCTTCCTCATCACGTAGCTCGTCAGGTGTTACCATATTAAACAGGCATAAAATTTCAGTAGATAGTCCAGCACTGATTACAGTTGTTAAGCCTGGAACCTATAAATTTAAACATGTGAAAATGTACGTTTAAAAATTTATTCTCAAATTCTACTTAACGACCTGTAAAGTTACGGGTGTGGCTAAAATGTTAAGCGCTGCATTTTTAGCACCCACGCTAGCTCGTTGCACAATTAGTTTTTTGTCTCCCAATTGCATTCCATTTAAACCAGCGATTGCCTTCATAAGAAATTTGTTTAACATTTAATTAACATTAAATTTGAACTTTTATTTACTTGATCAGTTACGTTTAAGTCCGCATATGCACAGAATGCATAACCCTTACTTAATCCAGTTGCGGAATCTTTAACTAAATTAAATGCGCGCAGATAGCCAAAGGATAGCAAAAGTTCCTTAACCTATGGAATATAAAAACAACATTTGGTATTACATTAGCAAGAGACAGTAAAGATTTTTGGACAGAAATAAGGAAAATAAATGGTGCAAATCATGTTAAAAGTATGAAACTAGACGCTGATTTACTAGCAAAACACTTTCAAAAACTACTTAACTGTAAAATACATGAATATAATTTCAGCTATGCTTTGCCGTATGTAAGAATTGAAGAACTAGATAAAAAAATAACAATAGAGGAAGTGCAAGATGCTCTTAACTGCTGTAAACAAAACAAAGCTCCCGGCGTTGATCGTGTGCCAGCAGAATTTTTTAAGTATGCTACACCCTCGCTGACACAAAAACTAACGCAAGTCTTCGCTCACATATTCGAAAACACGTCAGCGCCAAAAGAATTTAAATCATCAATTATTTTTCCACTTTTTAAGAAAGGAGATAAAAATCATGCAAGTAATTATAGAGGGATATCTTTTCTAAACACAATTGCGAAAATATTCTCTACAGTAATAGCTAATAGATTACAGAAGTGGGTAGATGAACATGGCCTAATCAGTGAATATCAAATGGGTTTCAGAAAAAAATACTCAACTATAGATAATATTTTTATATTGACAAATGTAGCAAGAACGTATATAAAGAATGAAAAGAAGCTATATGTTTTTTACGTGGATTTCCAAGCAGCGTTTGACACCATAAATAGAAACTCATTGTTTTATAAACTAAGTAATATTGGTTTGTCAACGAAGATAATTCAGATGATTCGAAGCCTCTACTGGGAAAGTAATGCTGCGGTCTGGGATGGCAATAAATTATCAGAATGGTTTAGAACAAATATGGGAGTAAAACAGGGGTGCGTTTTGAGTCCTTTGCTGTTTGCACTGTTTCTAGACGACTTGACAAAAATTTTACCCGGTGGTATAGAATTTGGTGGAGTGGGCTTAAAAATCTTAATGTATGCAGATGATATCGTATTAATTATCGTATTAATAAATTGAATGAATATTGTAAAATGTGGAGTTTAAAAATAAATATTAATAAGTCGAAAATCATGATATTCAGGAAATACGCAAGAAAACTAAGAGCTGAAGAAAAATGGCGGTTGGAGGAAGAATACATAGAGGTGGTTAACCAATTTAAGTATCTAGGGATATGGATAACTTATAATACATGTTTCGGTAAACACATCTTAGAGAAATTAAAAGAAGGTAAATTGGCAGTAAACAGTACTTGGCGTAAACTCTTAGGGAACAAAGAAGTCTGTCCAGCGGTGAAACATAAAGTTTTCGAGACGGCAGTTAGAACTATAGTAACATATGGGGCAGAAGTTTGGGGTGTGGAGAGATATGAAGAACTGGAAAAATTACAAAGGAACTACATTAAACGTGCATTTCATTTACCAATAAACACACCGAACTATATGTTACATTTGGAAACTGGATTACCGTCGTTACATATAAACACGCTTAGACAACATTTCAAATATATAAATCGAATACTAGTTTTAAAGGAAAGTCGTCTGACAAAAATAGTAACTCAAAAATTATTAAGCAATAAAACCTTATTTTTCAAAAACTGGATGGATATGGCAACAGAATTAGATGAACCTTTACAAATACAAGAGACTAGATCCTGGAAAATATGGCAAGAAGCTATAATAAGTAAGCAAACAAGCAAAGAACGAGTACAATTCGAGTACGCTGCGAGAACGAGCCTAACGAGATCAACGTACAGTAAACTAAATTACGATTTGAAGGATAACAATTATTTTAATTCCAAGTACAGAGAAATAGATATTACAAGAATATTTAAAACACGAGGCGAACTATTACGCTTG
>NC_051848.1:100380996-100391460 GCF_002237135.1 Teleopsis dalmanni
TTATTTAATTTGAATACAGCTATAGTATTCGCAAAAAAACGATATATTTTTATATATTGAATTCACGTTGCAGTTTGTAATTTTAAACTGCTATAAATTATTTTTTATTTGTAAAAAAAGATGTATATTTTCATGTAAATTTGTTAAAATCGATTGTCGATGTGTGATATATCAGTTCACTTAAGGGCAAGACTACAACAAAAGCATTTAACAATAAGCGAACGAACAATGCGCAAAAAGTTTCGCTGCTGTCAAACTTTAATTAAATAAATTTGCTTGTAGCGGTGCTCACGTGTAGGGCAATGCTGTTATGATTTTCGAAAAGGGAAATATTTTCGCATTTGTCCACATGTGCGAAGGATGTTGTCGCACCGGCGTTCGAAATGTCCATTCTTTTAACGTCAATGAGGTTAATTTTAAATGAAATTTTTAGTATAAAATTCAATTTAATTAATTTCCGGACAAAAACTCCAGAATTCACAATGATAAAGTTGAAAAAGCAATTACGCAGCTTACAGTCATGTGTACTGCACTGCTCATTACGTTATGGGGCGTTAACTGAGTGTTAAAACTGCTTGCGGTGCATAAAGTTTTGTTTTTGTGGAAATAATTGAAACTTTAATATTAGCTTTAAAAGAATTTAAGTGATAAAAGGAAGATTATTAATTTTTTGTGTTGTTGAACAATATGTGAAGTGCGACAATAAAGAAATTATACAATTTTAATAAGCAACATACAATAAAAATTACACATAAAAATATCAATTAAAAAGACCGCGAAAAAATTTGTATTGAAAAAAAAAACATTTGTTTAAATTCACTTACGTGTACAAAAGCGCGGCTCATCACTGCCATCGCCGCAATCATTCACATTGTTGCAATATTTGCTCAGCGGCACACAGCGTCCGTTTGTGCAACTGAACTCTGACAGTGAGCATTGTGCTGCATTTGTTTGAAGTAGTGGTTTGGCCGTAGGTGAGGAAGAAGAAGATGTTGATGAGGATGTGCCAGTTGCGGCAGCTGCTTCTATAGTAGTCGTGGTGAAACAGAAAAAGCACAACGCAAGCAATGGAAATAGTGCCAATACAGTAGCACTCGTTGACGCGGTGGTATTACTATTTACCTTTAGTTTTGGTGGTGAGTTTGACGATGACGAAGTGTCAAACCTGAAGCCAAATGCTTTTGCCTTTTTATGCATGTGTCGCCATTTATATTGGTAATTTTTTGTTTTCTTACTTTTTATTTGTGTGTCAGTGTGTGTTGTTGGAGTTTTTATTGCTAAAGTTTGTGTGGTGGTGACTGCTGCTACTGTTTTTGTTGTAATTGGTGTTGTGCTTGTTGTTGTTAGAGTGCAGATTTTCACTGGAGATTTATATTGTTGCTGCTGTAATAAAGCTTTTGTTTGCTGTTGAAGCTGTTGCAGCTGTAGTTGCAGTTGAGTCTTTTGTTGTATTTGTTTTTGTTGCGCTGGTGGTGAATTTTGATTATTTATCAGTCGTTGAAAGTCGGTTTTGGTTTTAGTGCTGTTTTGGTTGTTGTTTTCAAGAGTTTTATTAGTATTGCTGGTTGTTATATTAAACGAAATCGTATCGTTTATTGTTCGTTGTTTTTGTGGCAAGCGTTTTTTGCTTTTGAATTTTTGCCGCCATTTTATAGTCATTTTTATATCTGAAATTAAAAATGTATAACATTGTTTTAAAATTCTTTTTAAATCTTAACTGCAAATATTAAAAATACAAAAACTGTTTGTAGCAAGAAGTTAATGCTAATATTAATTTATTGAAAAAAATCAACAAATTTCTTTAAAAAGCGGAAATTAGTTTATAGTTTAAGTTAAGAGCTTAACCAATACAAAATTTTTTTTTACCGTAATATATTTGAATTTTATAGGTGAATAGATCATATATATAATTTCCGATTATTAGTAAAACAACTAAATTACCTTCTTGCAAAAAAAAAACTACACTGCGTATGAGTGATTTGTTTTTTTATATTCGTATTGGTATTATATATTTATTTTAGGTAAATTCTTAAAATTTTACTTGCAAAACTAAAAACAACTTTTTCCTATTTGGGCTATCTTAAATAAATATACTATATAAAGAAAAAAGTACTTCGATAAGGAAGATAAAATGTGTAATTGGATCATTCTTTTACAGGTGAAATCTTATCACCCAGAATTGGCTGATACTGTTCTTATGAGCTCTTTTTTTTAATAAAAATAGGAAAAAATTTTAAAATATTTTTGCCTGAGAGATACGGATATATGGGGTTTTGAGGATTTGCATTTTACATTACTTTTTAAATAGCCACATCCCAGGCACTAGAAATGTATTGATGGAAATGATAAAATTTAACAATTTACTGTATTGCAAAGATAATAAATTGAATTTTTTGTAAATAATATATATAATTAAAATTTTTTATTTTTAGTTAGTTAAATTACTTTTTAAAATGTACATCAAAAATTTTTCATTTCTGATTAAGATTTATCATAAAATTTTATTAATAAACTGAGATTTTTTATAATAATATTATTCAAAAAATATTTTTAATAAATTTTTTAATATGCACTTTACACAAAACATAAATACAATTAATTTTACTAAAGCAAGTTTTGAAATTTATACCATAAAAAATATTTAGTTTTTATATTTAACTCAGATTAAGAATAAAATTCTGCTCGTGGCCTTTCGATCCTTATAGGATTGGTTGTCAGGAGGTTACTCCCTGGGTGAGGGTCTAGAAATTTTTACCGTGGGTTCGAAAACTGGGAGTGGCGTAGGAAGTGGAGTTTTCTCAGAAGGGCTGAATACATCCTCTTCTAAATCACGATAGTGTTTTTCAGGCAGAATGCATTTCTTATCTGTGTTCCCAGTCATAGGGATATTTTCAGCAATTGCAATGCAGATGAGCTAGCCAGATGGGATGCTTCAGGAAACCACTTTTAAAACCTAAACAATCTGAGTGTATCGTTGATATTGAGTTCTTCCTGTGCTGAACTTTTTAAAAAAAGATGGAAAGACTCTACGATTTGCAGACATCTGTATGCATTTTGGCCACATACAAGTAAAAGAAAATCGAAAACTCTCATAGTGATGAGCCGTAGATATAACAGTTTTGTATTACATTTACTAACAGGCCATTGTATACTAAGTAACCATGTTGGGAGATTGAATCTCCCTCGCGACTATATTTGCCGCAGTTGTGGTGAGGATGATGAAAGTGCCTCCATGCGCAGCGGCAGCTTAATGTCTTAGGGGCTTTCTTTTTTGAAGATCTTGGTAAACTTCGGACCTCCCTTTAAACAGCATCATAAACTTTGTCAAAGGTTCTAGCATAATGGGACTATGGGCCTAAGTGGATAGCCGGTATAACCTAGGTTAACCTAACCGAAAATAAAAAAAAAATATGTATATATGTACATATATATTTATAATATGTTCTTAAGAAAGTTATAAAATAGGAATTTTTTTTGACATTATATATTAACTATACGAAAAGGAAATAATTTCAACTATATACAAAAAAAATTAACTATTCTAAAAATAACAAAATGAAAAATTATTTCAATGGCTTAAAAGCGTAAATAATATACATTTTATGTAACATCATATATAAAGTATTGTCAATGTTAATATAGCAAAGCAATAAAATTTGTTTAAAATCACATTAAATAAGTTTTAAATTTAAATGTTCTCCAGCAAATTTAAAAAAATCTATTAAGCATTTTTCGAATTAATTATTTTCATATTGCAAATATTTTAAATAATGTATTATAAAATCATAAAGATAAAAATTAAATGTATTTTATTAAAATTGCTTTAATATTTTTAAATATATTAAATGAATTTTCATTTATTGCTTTATGTAGAGAGGTCATAAATTAATATGTTGTCGAATGATATCACAAAATAACATAAATTTAAAAATCATACACACATACTAGTGCATTTCACAAATAAATGTAAATGTAAAGCGGAGTTTTTCATAAAAACCAATGCGGTGGCTGCAAAGTCCATTTATCCGGGTGCAGTTTTTGGACTCCAATAATGCGAGTACACAAAATCACTGTAAATAATTTTCAAATGCATTTTTTATTGTTTCACAAAATATTCTATGTGAATTGTTAACGTTAATTCTTTAATATTGAATAAACTTGTGGTTTTTTGCAGAACAGATTAATTTATATATTTGGTTTTGGTTTAAACATTATACTCATTTTATTCTTTCAAATATTTATAAATATATTAGATAAACAATTTATAATAATCAGAATTATTTTTTTGTTAAAATTCATTGTTAAAAATTTTATTAAAATATTTATTGTTAAATGCATTTTTAAAGTTTGATAAATATTTTTGCGCATGTAAACTAAATTAATAAATAATTGTTCAGATTTAAAAAGTAACAATAGTGAAAAAAGTATTTCAGGAAAATTGTAAAAATTCACAAATACTCGTATTACATAGAAAAATATACACGTCAAAGCTGAAACTGTTTACTTTTGTCGCCAAAATTCGAATTGTGCGGAAAAGTATTTGATATGCGTAAAAAAAAATTTTTTAAAAAATTGAAAAATAGAACAAGACTATTCGAACAAATACACACTAGTCCAACTTTTTGTTATTCCAGACTAAAGTTTGATTAATGATCATATTGTGCAACCAAGTGCAGCACAGTTTTTCAATAACAGTAATGGCAGAACAACTATTGTATAAAAATAGTAGTAGTTGCAGTTGTTGTAGTAGTAGTAGTAGTAGTTTTTGTTATTGTGCTTATGTAGTAGTGCTGTAGCATCAAAACCGGCGTCAACAAAAACTCTATAGTATATACAATATGGAAAAACAATAGCAACACTATGAACAACATTAATAACAGTAGTGCTATCTGCAAATAACAGTAGAATAGTATGTAGTCAATAGCGTACTCGTAATCGTACTCGTATTCGTCGCAGTTGTCGCTGTTGATTTCCGTAGCCGTCGTTTTGTCGTGCAGTAAACACAACTTGCAGCAGCGCGTATGTACGATTCAATGATTTATTGTATCACCGCATGACCCTTTAAAAATGTGCAAAACAAGGTACATTTTGACTATTTTAACATTTTACTTATATTTTATTTTTTTTGCTTTTGTTTAGTTTAAATTGTTGTTGCAGACTTATTGTCTGTTGTTATATGCATTAGTAATTTAATGTGTCGTGAAAGCAATAAACTGCTAGTAACATTTAGAAATGTTAAAAAAAAAAGAAATCAAATTTTCATTGTCACTAATTTAATGAAACCAATTGGCGCATTTAACAGTTGTTTTGTTATCAACAATTAAAATTTACATTGCTTACTCTTACTGCCGCTTGGCAACTGTAATTTAACATTTTTATTTGTTTCTTGTATTTTCCAGCAGAGAGTAATTGTCATTTGTTATGATAATTTAATATCTAAAAGGTGTATTCATAAAATGTGTAGTGTGGAAAGCCAAGGCATGTACAATACAATAATTAAAAATTTGCAATTCTAATAAATTTATAAAATTATGAACACTTTAGAAAATTAATTGCTTTCACATTTGTTTTGTATTAGTTGATAAAACAATTTTGTTCGCCATAAATTTAACAGAAAGCATGTATGAAAGTACAATACTGTATAATTTATTTCAAAAACAATTTTATTCATTAGTTTTTTTTTTATTTATGTCTAATAATATATGAACTACATAATGAAAAATTATAAATATATTCATTAAATTAAAATTAAAAATATAAACAATTTATGCTACCGAATTCCAATCGTACCAGTTAAAGAGTTTAATATATATTATACTCGTATTTGTATATTACATATTTTGTTTCCATTAATCTTTCAGGTCAACTGATTTGTTGATTTTAATTGATTTTTAAAAGTTGTTCTTGATTTAATGATATCAAAATTAAGCATAAGTCATCTTGCTAATCTTGAATAACTTTTTTAATTTCAATTATTTTTTATCAGATACAATAATTGGTCTTTCAGATAGAAAAAAGTTTAAGGCTATATTCAAAATGGTTTTAATATATTTTATACAGCCGTTAACATATTAATTACTTTAACAAAACATCATAATTATTACTATTATCTCTCTTTTGCATATCAGCATATTGTAAGGATAATTACATTCTTACGGAAGTGTTGATACAAAACGTTTAATTTTATGTTAATAATCATATAACCAATAGTTTTTATGTTTAAACAATTCAATATTTGTTATTTACTGTCTTATAATGATAACAAATTAAAACCAAAAATTATTATTTATTGAGGTAAAGTAAATTGAAATTTATTAGGGATTTTTTGCAGTTAACTTATGTAAATATTTTTTTATTTATTTATTGCACTTATTTATTATTTTTATTTTATTTATTATTTTTGGTTAAAAGTTTTCAAATTTATTTATTTATTTATTAAACATTTCATAAAATTTTTACAATGGTAACATCTAATTTACCTAATTTTAATCTAATTTATTCTGCTCGAAATTCTGGTAAATACCAACATTCGCTGCCATACCGACATAATTTACTATTTCCCTCAATATACCATCAATTTACTCGCACTCGCACACGGACTTAATATAAAGATTTAACAAATAAAAAAGGTATTAATTAGTTAAATACAAATTGTATAAATTTTTACACATAAGTGAACACATTATTGAGCAATAAAACTCTGTGGCATTTAAATGCGAAAGGCATTAAAAGTATAAACTCGACTTAACGAAATCTCTTATTAAATAAACTAAATTAAAAAACCACAAAACCTTAATTCAAAGCAGACACAAAAAATCGACAATACATTTTTAATTTATAATAATGAAAAAAAAAATGGCAATGTCAAAAACCTTTGAAAAAATTGTACATGTTTCAATGACACGTTATAAAAAAATCCGTTTATCTTTGTCAAACCAAAACCAACGAAGGCAAAAAATACTGAATTTAAAGTAAAATTGCCTCCGGCATGTATTCACACAATATGTTGTCATCATGTTGCGAATGTCGATATGTTTATAAACACATATTTACATACAAAAAAATTTTATATGTGCGTTAATATATGTGTGAATGTTATATTGTATGCTGGAATATGACATTTTGTTTTGCGTTGTTTTGTTTTATAAAGAAAGAAATTTCCATACAAAACAACTACATGTGATATGCAAAATGAAGAAAAGAAGGCAGAATACGTCAAAATACATATAAAGGATGGATACTGTGTGTTGAAAGACATGTGGCAGTTTTGTTAGACTTTATGAAAAACCCGGAAGAGAACTTGACTTTCCCCTGAGCCAGCAACATTTAATGTGCAAACTCAGCAATTTGGTATGCAAGGCGTATGAGTAACATTTAACTTTATTTAATACTGTTAAGAAAATTCATGCATTTAAGTACTTGAACAGATATGTGGAATTAAGAAAAAACTATACGAAATTATTAACTTAACTATACTGTAGACAATTTATTAATATGTTTTTGGAAGCTGTGCAGAGAAATTGTAGGTTATGCACTTTTTACCGTTACTGGAGAATATCTATTATTAATTATTTCTTTAAAGTGTGAAATTCTAATATATCTATTTTTTTATCTATATTGTTGAAGTATTAAAGAAAGCTAACTACTGCAAAAGGAAAGAAGATAACAAATTTCTCTTTTGGTATATAGAAATAAGAATAAAGCATATATTCACATTTACTGGTAACATCTGTTTATACGACATACAGATATGCAGCAAAATAAAACTCACAGGAAGTTTCATGCCAAAGCTTTCAATTTTTAGATTTTAGTAAACAAATATGGCGCACCGGAAATGCGCTACGTTGTTAAAGCGTCAAACTGTGTTTGCTATTTAAACTTTATGTGTTCATACGCTTCTGGTTATTTTAAAATCATTCCTGAAATACATAACTTTATGTAAATATTTTAGCAATAGTTTGTTAAAGACATTCTCTCGTTAATAATTTTTAGAAATTTATGGTAAATTCTTTATGTATTTTACAATGTAAGTAAGGAAATCCTTTTTTTGAATTTTGCTTTATCAGCTAAAATTTGGTTTTCTGCATTCCTAACTATTCGTGAGTTATATTTGAAATTTAGTTCTGTTTTTCCTTTCCTCTAGAGAATTACTAGTGATTCATTACATTACTATTTTTTTAGAGAAATTCGGAAATTGTATTTGGAAAAAGTTGATTGCTGTAATATCAACGGAATTCGCGGTTGCTCATCTATAAGTGAAAACTTTGAACAAAAACAAGCTAAAAAGTTTTTTTAACTTCAATATTATGTTTAGATTGGATAAGATAAATCTAATCGAAGAAATTTTTGCAAAAAATTGACAGTTCAAAAAGAAAGTGTCACTACCATTTGACTTCATTGTTAGTTTGTTAAATTTGAAGCAATTTTATATACGAGTATTCCTTTGTAAAAAATATGGGTTCATTTTTTAAACTAACTAATGGTTATGGCGACTAGTTAGATATTCATTTTAAAAGCTATGCAAAATTGCATGTTCTTTTAAATTATAGTTTTCTTTTTTGAACCTTAACGATTTTTTAGAACTAACGTTGACAACTGTGCTCAGATATATAAAAATATTACACATCAATAAATAGTATTAATTTAATGCTTTATTGAACTTAATATTTAAAATAACCGGAAATAAAATTCTATCATAAAATAACTAGTATTTAAAGCAGAGTTGAAATTATAAAAAAATTTTTAAAATTTCTTCGTTTTGGAAGTTACTAAAAGTCACTTGGAGTGATTTTAATTCGATATTGGTATTTCAAGACTCTACTCGTATTTTTCTTCTTGGCTTTATGAAACACGAGTTAGTGTGTAAATTAGTTTTACTTAATAGTCTGTTATTACGTGGGTCTGCAATCTACTGCAACAAGTATTCCATTGAAATGTGATAATAAGTTTCTGATATGTTTTTATAGACGTATATTTTGTACATATTTGTTTTAAGAGATTCTGCGTGAGAGCATTCATATGACCAAAAAATTTTAATGCTCTCCCTTTGATGCATACTCTCGATATTCTTGGTTTTCTGCATAACTTGCATAACTTTATTCTTGATATATCATGGAGCTTTCAGTATACGTTTCAATACAATATCCTGCTAACTTTGAAGTTTTCTTGTAGTGGATACAAAAAATACAAGTCAGCATCGCCATAATATAGACAACCATAAAAAAGCTGAAGACTGTGTAGCTTTTAAAAATTATTGCTCCAAAAATGAATGTTTTAACAATAATTACCAACAATAATTATTGTTCCAACAATAATTTTGGTAATATTCGATTTAAATAGGACTTTGATGCCCAGCACCGGGTGTTAAATAGGTAAAGTTAAAGAAATTTTTTGTACTATGTGCTTGTATAGATATTCGACTTTGTAAGTTTATATAAATGGACTAAATATCACTGTTAATAAATTGAAAAAATTATTTTCAATCATGACTGAACTAAAATGTAGACACGCCATTTTTACCTTAAGTCGGAGTACATCTCCAAAAATTTTACTAAATAACATTTTCATACCACAAGTAGATAATATAGGTAAAGTACTTAGGTTTTCACCTAGACAGACGACTAGCTTGGCGCAAGAATATTGAAGCCATACAAATAAAGATGAAGTTCCAAGTCTCTAAGTTGCACTGGCGCATTAATAACAGATCCTCCCTGTATCTAGAGTATAAGGTACTCTTGTACAACAGCATCATGAAACCACTTATGGTATCCAGCTATTTGGTAATGCTAGTGCTTAAAATATTAAAATTATCCAAAGAGCTCAATCAAAAATACTGAGAACAATCACTGGTGCGCCATGGTATATTTGAAATGAAAGTATCCACAAAGATCTACAAATCCCCCTATGTAAAGCTGAATTTGAAAATATAAGAAAAAAATATAATAAAAGACTAACAGAACATTTTAACCCCTAAGCAAGGAATGTCGCACTTCTATCCACTACTTCCCGCCTAAAAAGAGCTTACCGTTCAGCCATTAATTAATATTCAATAGCTTGAAGTAAAAACTGTAACTTTCTTTTTAGTAATCTGATAAAGTTGAACTGCTTTCTTATTAAACCACCTAACATTCACTCCAATGAAATTCAACCCATTGATTTAAGTGAGGTCCGTGATATAAGGTTTACTTATTGACGTTGATTGCATTATCCTGTCTAAAATTTCTCTCCGCATAAGAAATTTAATACTCCGTAGGAGAAGAGTATTAAGTGTGAAATAATGAGTAAAAAAAATATAAGTGGAACATGCGAAGAAATAGAGGCAATTAAACCAAATTCTGCAGTAACACCACAGCGAAGACCAAACAATTTTTGCAATACTACTTCTCTCACCTTCTTGCGCTCGTAGATGGTAGGTAAGAGGAGCTGATATCCACAGAGATCTGAGAGTGGATTCAGTTGAAAAAT
>NC_051848.1:100391560-100397953 GCF_002237135.1 Teleopsis dalmanni
TGCTGTACTGTTACTTGTATTAACAGTTTTATTTATATTAGAATTGCGATAAGTTTTTATAATTGAATTGAATAGTACTAAACAATTTAATCTCGCATTATTTTTTAACTTAATCGCATTATTAAATATTTATAAAGGTTCTCCTTTAAAATTTTTGAACATAACGAATTTTTGTTCGCCAATTATTCTATCATTTTTGGTGCTGTTAGTAAACACATTTGTTTATTTAGCAAAATTGGTATTTTATTTGTCATACGGGAATGTAAAATAAATGAATTGTAGAAACATTTTAAAAAACGAATAATAGATCAAAGTACTATGATCTTAAAATATATATACATATATACTGTAACTGTAACTAGGTGTGCTTCAGACTTTTGATGTGGGTATCTCTAATACTTATATATCATACACCCATGATCTTCTTTTCATTTTCATACATATTGTTTTCATACTATCTTTTTTCGTTTCAAATGTTTATATATTGAGTTTTTTGAACGTTTTTTTTATAAACTTTTTTTACTCATCTTCAATTTGGTTAATACTGAAAATCCATTCCCCAAAACAATTTTTTGCATTTCTTCAACCAAGAAATCATATCCCACATTTGTGTCGAATTATTTGGATAGACCTTTTCTATTTTTTTCTAATATTTTTTGTAGTTTATTGTCGATCTTGCTATCCGCTTTTCTTTTCCATGTCAAATAATGTCAAATTAATTTCAAATAGATTAAAAAATTAATTGTTATATTTTTTTAACAATATTATATAAATTATAAATCGAGGTATACTTATTTATATAGTGGCGACCCTGAATAAATACGCGAAATAAAAGTATTATAGCCTAGAATCGGTAGCGGTTTGGACCCTAAATATATAGGCCGTTTTTATATTGAGAGATTAGAGATAGTATAGAGTGTCTTTTAAGCTGCATAAGAACTATCAATATCGATAACTATGGTTTAACAGCTGAGAAAGTCAAACTGTGTCAACAGTTCTATTCATATTTTATTTACAATTATGTATAAAAAATAATATTCTTACCAATAATTGCTAAGAATCACACATTTTCAAAATTTTAACTTTAAATTTTATATAAGCCTAACAAAATTTCCATTTTGTCCAGAGTTAGCATCGAAAGTAGTGGTGCTTTATTTATTTGTTCTTTTGCGACATGCTTACAAAAGAAAAGGCCTAATGTTACTACGTTAGTCAAGCATTAGGTTTGACTAAATATTTAATAATTAGAATGAATATAGCTTATTTTAATTTTTTTTATTTAAAACTCATTAAAAAAAAGTGTTATAAAACTTTTTAAAAACTCATATATACATTAAATTATGTAAAATTTTAAAAATAAAATAATTCTTATGTTATATTGACTTTTTTGTTATAATAAGCGAGTTTTGCCTTAATTAAACGCGCCGGCAGTATGTTCAATAATTTATGCTTTATTTTAAAATTGGTCGGTTATCGTTTAAATTCTTAGAATTCTAAAAAAATAACACACAAATAGAATCATAAAACCTCCTTAAACTATCCTATCCAGAAAAATAATTATCACAACAAACTGTATAACCATGTACTTTTTAGATGTAAGAAAAAACTGTATATAGGAAGCAATATATTAAAAATGAAATTAATATCCTTTAAATACTTAATCTATCTACTTTTCTGTTTTTATCCATTATTTTTAGGACTTAAAGAATAATAAAAACAAATTAGAATTTTAGATTAGAATAAACTATCAACATATTCCTTCTTAAATCTCTCAATATATCATCAACCTCTTCCTTGTCACTACCTTCATCTGAAAAATATTAATTGAAATCATCTGCGCACATTATATGTTCCATATGCTGCTTACCATTAAGCCATTTTATCCTGTTTAGACTATTTTTTTTACTAAAAATCTAACAATTTTGCTTTTTTCCGTTAACTTCGGCATAATAAATTGTATTTATTTTAAATTCTTAAAAGAAAAGTTTTCACAATAACTTATAAATTCATCAAAAAAAAAAAAAACAGCTGATTCTAACAGCTGTCGTTAACAAATCGACACAAAGAAGTGTGCTCACGATTTAGCGTTGCACTTTTACTCGATTACCAAGCGCGTTACTCGAACTTGTGAATAACCGTAATGTAAACTGATCCAGAGACTTCAGAGAATATTAGAATTATAACTTAAAGATCCCATAAAAATTTTTTACTTTCGATTTTTTTGAGTAACTTATGCAATTTTCCTCTACATAAGACCCTTACTCAAACTACAAGGAACATTTTTTAAAGAAAACTAGGCAAATCGATCCAGTCGATTGACAATGTAGTGTAGTGTAGGTAACCAGTTTCATCTTATTGAAATGGAAACTCAGGCTAAGACGACCTTTCAAGTAAGTTTCCAGATATATAAGATATCGTTATCGAATCTCAGAGTGGTTACAGGCTACTCGGGGAGGTATGCAGATCTGAGGTCAATTATTGCTTAGTCTGATGAACTGATAAACAATTATCCATTCTAGACATAGAGAGGGGTTATAAAGAAACCTCACAGTTAATAGAGAGTAAAAATGCTCTCAAGTGCACTGACTCAACTAGTCTCAACAGAATAATACAAAAAGGGGTTATTCATTTAAAACTCAAATACCAGACACATAGTTTTTAATGGTGGTCTACAAGCTCTGAAGACTATATCAATGTTAGATGTTGTTTCTGTGTGTTATTGGATGTGGTCTCTATACACCAGCTGCTGATCAATTGTATTTTGTTTGTGAAAACAATACGAATTAACAATTTAATTAACAATTAATGTAGATTTAGAACTCCTCGTATCTACTGCCAATCTTAATTTAACGGATCGGAATCATTTTATAGCAATATAAGTAGACACATATTGTTGTTAACAAGTAAAAAAGCAGCTGGATGTCCAATTTTTAACATCGTAATTTTTAATATAATTGAAAAACATAAACCGAAAAAGAAACTTTCGTTTGAATTTCGTCAAAGCTTGCATATGTAGTTTTTTCCACATTTTTCCAAGGAAGCAAGGAAGACTAAAAATCGTTTCGTATACATATCGTACGTATACCTGCGGACGGACAACCCAATTGTGGAGGCAAATATATATAAATCCAAATTGTTTAAATATTTACCGAAAAAATGCTAAGATAGCTTTTTTCGCCTTTTGATGGATTTGTCCATCATTTGTTTGATGAAGAAATGCAAACACGCACAGACACACACCGCAAGCTGCAGCATTAGAATATACACACAAGCCCACACAACCACTCGCACATATAGTTAGATTTTCCTATCGCCTATCACCTATCGCACCAACAACACAATCACAGTTAATACATAATTCCGCGTAAAACGCTGAAATGGCACTTCAATTATATATTTCCATAAACAAAACTGTTCACTGTAAACAATGAGTTTTTTTTTCTCGTAATAATTAAATTAATTTTAAGTCCGCAGATCAAGCGAAAAAATTCAGCTGTAGTTAATGGATACTTGTTGTATTTGTTTATAAATTCTTTTTTCACTCTGCATAAACAATATACATTTTAGTTTATTTAACTGGTAATTGAAACCTGTCATAACTTTATTGCAAATATTTTAAAGATCTTATTACCTACATCTTTCCTGACCGCCGTTTTTTTTTTACTCTTAATTATTTGCAAAGGATTTATTCTTTTATATTTGTTTTTATTTTTTATGTGTACACAGAAAAAAACGTCTACTTATTTTCTTCTAATGTTACTTGCGCACGTATATTTCACTTTAACCTTATTATTTATTTAAAATATTTTACTTCAAATCAATTTTATAATTCTACTCTGCTTAATATTAATTAAAACAACAAATTATAAAACTACTTTGCTTTTGAGCAATGCAAACATGTTTAGAGTGGTAGAAAACTGCGAATTATAGGTACGTACGGCAACGAAACGTCATATGAACAGTGTTGGAAAATAATAATAATCTCTGTAATATCGTATAAAAATTTAATCATTCCATTAAAGCGAGTCTTAAGTTGTTTAGATGTGGCATACGTAGAATATGTAAAGTAGACACAAACCAAAACAGCATAAAAACACAAACAACACCAGTTCAATTCGATCATTAAATACTTTACACAACACTTCAATTGAATCAGCTAATATAAAATTTCCCCCAACTCTTAAGACGAAAATCAAATTTCAATTGAAACAGCTGATATAAGATTTTCCACAACTCTTACGACAATAATCAAAATTCAATTGAATCAGCTGATGTAAGATTTCCAACAAAAATCAAAATTCAATTGAATCAGCTAATAAAAGATTTCCCATAGTCTTACGATGAAAACCAACATTTATTTATATTAACTGATATAAGATTTCACTTAACTCTTAAGGCGAAAATCAAATTTCCATTCAATCAGCTGATATAAGATTTCCCCTACTCTTACAACAAAAATCAAAATTCAATTGAATCAGCTGATGAGAGATTTCCCATAATCTTACGACGAAAACCAAAATTTATTAATATCAACTGATATAAAATTTCTCCCACCTCTAACGAGGATAATCAAATTTCACTTGAATTAAATTTCCCTTACCTTTTCGACAAAAAGAAAAATTTAATTGGATCACCTTATTATTTGCATCAAAACTAATTCAATTCAGTATTTAAAAGTTATGTCACGGCAACCTCTCTAATATTATCTTTTTACGACCTCAGACCAAACTGAACTGATTGTTCCGTGGCCTTGTCCAAATTCTGAATCCATCTGTTCGTCTTTAATTTCCTCAAAAAAATCACATGGCAGCTTTAAGACACTATCGTATACTTTTTCTGCAGGTGTAGAGTCCAACCCTCTGGGAAGGGGTTGATTAAACTAAATGATATCTATTATGACTGAGAATCAAAATAATGGCCCCGAATATGAGCGCCAGTTAGATTGGGAGGAGTGCTAAGAATGTCCGGTCAAAACTTATCCAGGAGCTGATGTGATTCACAACCTGATCACAACCTCCTAATTGCTCAGTTAAAAATAAAATTTCAAATAACAAAACCAGCTCAACCAAAAAGGAATAATATCTTAGATTTTTTACAATATTAAAACAATTGGAAAAAATATTTCAAAATCTATTTAAAACAAACATTAAGATTTTGAAAATGTCGACTTTAGTGAAATTCTTATTGAATTCGTTTAATAACAGTTTTATACATAATTATAACTAAAAATTGTTTTGTTATAAAACTATTTATTAAATTTATATTATCATTTTTTTGTACATAGTTGTAATTAAATGTCTTATTTACAGAATACAACAAGACGAAACTATAACAGAGTAAGTACAAATTTTGTGAATAACTTTTATAATATTTGGATAAGGTGATCGGCAGAAGAGGAGGAAACAGTTATGCAGTTATGAGATATTAAAGATCCATAGTTGCACAACCAATTGCGCAAATCACATGTATACCCTGAAATTGCAGCTGAAATGGTAGGGCGCAATGTGTACTTTGATCAAAACGAAAATCAAAGTGCATGATTTGACTGACCTATTTAAGTAAGTTGAATTTATTTTATGTTTAATTCAAAAATATTGTTCTACAATTTTTTCTCTTAAAAATTTAGGAACAAAAAAGAAAAAATGGGGACGTCAGGTGAATCACCTTCTGACTGGCCTCATTTTGATCGCATAAATGTCATAATTGATAGCAGTCGTGTGCACGATGTGGATAGAGAAATTCAAGAGAGTGCAGGTTATTTATTGCTTTTACTACTTTAACCACTATTTCCAATTAGTTTTTATAAGACATTGTTATTGAAACTTTTATCAAAATTAATCTCCAATGTATAATGTAAACGGTATAGATAAAAATGCAAATTAATTTAACCTCGTTCTCTTAATCTCGCAATATAAACGTAATATAAATGAGACAGTATGAATGTGCTGTAAGGGAACTAGATTTAGTAAATCTGTATGTTTAATATACACCGTTTACAGTACACATTTGAGATTAATTTGCCTTTTTTTTTCTTTTACTTGTTTAGTGTGTTTAAATGAATTTTCTATGAATTTTAATTCATATCACTATAGGCCCAACAATTCGAAAATCTTCTTCTACATAATGAATAAAAAGAATGAAGTAAAATTATATTTAAGAATATCAAATTCCAATTTTAAAAATTATCACTTACCCTGACATCTCTATTAAAAAGTTTTTGACATTTAATTCTCAATTCTTCTTATATCGTACGCAAATCTACGATATTAAAACATTTGCAGTGTTGCACAGAAAAAATCAGCATTTAAAACGAGATTTCAAATTATTTGCAAGCTAAAAAAAATTAACAATTTAAAGAAAAGATAAATGCTGTCATTTTGCTTAATCCACTCT
>NC_051848.1:100398053-100434085 GCF_002237135.1 Teleopsis dalmanni
TTCTTAACCATTCTTGGATGGCGCGTGCTGAGTGCGATGGTGCTGAGTCCTGTTGGAATGTCCAAGGTCTGCGGCCGAAATGTTTGCGTGCCCAGGGCTTCAGAACTCCCTCCAAAATATTTTCGCGATAGATTTGCGCATTTAATTTGACACCACGGTCGATGAATACGAGCGGCGAGCGACCATCGGCTGTTATGGCGGCCCACACCATCACCATGGCCGGCTTTTGAGTTGTGATGGCCAACCGAAGTTGCAAATTTTCAGCTGACCTCTCTGGCAAGTAAACACGATCATTTTGTTTGTTTACAAACTGCTGGATAACGAATGGTTTCTCATCGGAGAAAACCAAATTCGGCAGTTCACCACTTTCGGCCAAGCGAAACAACTCTTTAGCTTTTTCGAGTCTAACTTTTTTTTGCGCATCAGTAAGATCTTGCACTTTTTGGAACTTGAATGGCTTTAGTCCAAGCTCATTTTTCAATATTTGCCGAATGGCATATTGCGATATGTTCAGCTCACGAGCCATTTTTCGTCCACTGCGACGCGGATTTCGTTCAATTCGCTTTTTCACTTTTCGAACCATTTCTGCCGATGTTGCTGTTTTTTTTCGTCCACTTCCTTGACGTCGGGCTACGCTACCAGTATCATGGTAACGAGCGATGGTACGAGACACAAAACATTTATTCACTTCTAAATGCTGGAGGGCTCTAACGATAGCCACTTGTGGTTTTCCAGCCAAATGCAAAGCAATCACACTATCACGCTTGAATTCCATCACAAATAACTTTTTTTTTGAAAAATTCCCACCAAAATGCTTTTGTGCGCTTGTAAACAATATAATGAGCTGTCACTAGAATAAATCTGACAGCTGTGGGACGAGCGGTTTAGAAATGACAGCAGTCTGAAGTTGGTTGCAGTTTTTTCATCTCACCTTGTATATCTCAGTTTCCAATTCCACTTCTTCATTTGATGCAAATGTCTTTCATTGGAACCATCTTTTCAAATTTGGAAATAGGTAATAGGTACTGGGAGGCAAATCAGGAGAATACGATGGATAAGAAAGTAATTCGTACCGTAATTCATTTCATTTTGCCATAGTTTTCATTGACGTGGGTACGTTATTCTGCAAAAACAAAATTCGTTTTTTTCTTGATTTCCTCATTCAATCACTCCAGTATTATGCAATAGTAGTCTGATGTTATTGTTTTTTATTTTTTCAAAAAGTCTATGAAAATTTTTACACTTGAATCTTAAAATACGGTAGCCAAAACCTTTCCAGCCGACTCTTCAGTTCGTGGTCATTTGAAAGCACTACCCCCGAACTCTACCTATTCTCTAGCTTGTTGTTTTCCCTCAAGAGTGAAGTAGTGAATCTATGTTTTGTCAATTACCATTACTTGACCCTTACAGTCAGCGAGATTGTGCATAAACATTTCCACACAATGTTTTGAATATCGAAGTCGTTTACGTTTTTGTTCTTCGGTTTTTGGTGAGCAAATGTGGTACCCGTCCTACCAAAAGCTTTTTCGTACCCAAATATTCATATAAAATATTCGATATATGTTTATAAGATATGTTAGTCATCTCTGCTATCAATCGCAATTTAATTTTTGGATCATCCAACAGAATATCATGGTTTTTGAACGATCCGGACGTTCTTCATCAAAAACTCTCTTACGAACACGTTTTAATTCAGTTCTCCAAAATTTTATTCTTGTTAACGATGGTGCCAGGTTGCTGTAAATTGAATCCATTTCCAATTTGATTGCGACATTCTTCATTTCTGTCAAATGGAGAAATTTTATTATTGAACTATATTCAATTTTTTCCATTTTATAAATATCGCCAAGGTGTATTATTTCAATTATTTGCTAGAAGCTAACCAAACATCTGATGAAGTCGAACGTTTTTTTGTTCTGGCGTTACCACCTGTTGTGAAGTCAGTACACCTAGTATGTGTTTGTCTACATTTTTCCATTTTATAAAAATCGCCAAGGTGTATTATTTCAATTATTTGCAAGAAGTTAACCAAACATCTGATGAAGTCGAACGTTTTTTTGTTCTGGCGTTGCCACCTGTTGTGAAGTCAGTACACCTAGTATATGTTTGTCTACATACATAAGCAATTATTAATTTTTTAATATACTGATTATCCTAGTGGTGTTTGTTACTGTTGTAGCAACTTCTTTTATTAATATTAAAAAAAAAATAGTACATGTTTAGAAAATATAAAATCCAAACCCAAACCACTTAGTACTAGAATTCCTTGTAAAATCACGTAACAGTTGTTCTTAAGCATTGAAATTTAGAGAGATTTAATAGTTAATCTTATTATAATAATCTACACGTGCACATATTTGCATATATACATATGTACTATACTATATATAAGACTAATTTCATGTCGGATTGCATCAAATATTGAAAATATTGCAGCATTAGCTCCCATAACCATCAATTGTCGTTTACTTCCAGAATTAATAGATGATTAGAAATAATTACCAAGCATACTTTTCTTCGCATGGACGCAGAGTGCGATATATGTACTGTGCTGTCTTTCCATATTTTCTTACTTCAATGCAATAGATTTTTCGATATTTCCTGGTCTGGTCTGAAGTAACTTCATGCCGGAGTAAATTGCAAACGCTGCATCTCATGTAGCCTTCTGAAGTTTTTCTTCAATCGCAAATAGCAGCGATATGAAGTGCGTGTACACAAGTCAATTTCAACAAACAAGCACACACACACACATACACACACACACAAACTCCTCCTCATATCCTTACATCCTTGCATCCTTACATCGTTACATCCTCCCATCCGACCATTCACAACTTTTAGTCAAATAAGAAATTGTATGCTGTTTGCTAATATTATTTTTGTTGTTGCAGTTGTTGTAGTTGTTGTAGTAGTAGTTGTTGTTGTTGTTGTTGTTGCTTGAAAAACATCAAAAAGTCCTTTAAGTCACATTACAAAGAACTGAAAAACCGTAAGGCAAATATATTTACTTTTCGTTTGTTCGTTTGTTTGTTCGTTTGCTAGTTTGTTTGTTTGTTTGTTTGTTTATTGTTTGTTTTTTATTTCAGCCCCGAGCAGTGTGCAGTGCAGGAATTTGCAAATGTATGCACATATTTACCAGAGCACATATCCTGGCTGTGTATCGTATTTGTGGGCGAATGCAAATATGTGGGCTGCTGCACTTTTGTACATCTTCAGACCGCATGCCAAGACGTTTCAATTATTATTTTTTCATAGAAAATTTCTAAGAAACTCACTTTGATTTATTTTCAAAAATTGAATTTTTTATATAATACGCTGGGATATTGAAAAAAAATCAAATCACAGTTGAGAATGGTAATAAAAATAAAATAATGTTATTAATATTAGCCACATATGCTCTATACTGCGATAGCCATTATGTGAAGAACATATTGAAATATCTTAAAAAGTAGTGGAGTGTATGGATTTATAATGAAAATACACAGTGACCACTAATATTTTTTTTAAAAAAATTATATTCTATTTAATTCAATGAAAATCAATTATTTTCATTTTCATTCAATATACACATTTAAAGCATAATTAAATTTTGTTAGAAATGTTGAAAAATTTTAAAGATAAGGTACTAAACTACATATAGCCGATACGGCAAAATATAAAAAGGCACTTAGAATATTGCATAAAAATATATGTAGCAAACATAATAAGACCACTTGCTTTTTAAGAACAATTAAATTCTCATTTGAAATACATTCAACTAAAAGTTGTTCATAATCTAGTAGAAATCTTCTTTACCGCACCAATAGGTAATCCATCTCTTTATTAAAAGCGATTTCAAAGTATTTTCCACATCTACATCCAAGGCAATAGAAATTTTATTTGTGACATCACAATTTCCATTTCTTCGTCTAAAGCAAAGGAAATTTTATTTGTAACTCCAAGTAGGTTCATAGGCTACGTTCAAATAGGCACATTCTAATCAGTTAAAAAGGAAATCTCATTTGTAACACCATCACCCTAAAGTTGTCCGTAGTCTATAAAAAATCTTCTTTACAGCACCAGTAGATAGTATCATATTATATTATTAGTTATATATTATTTAGTAATTGCATTTGTAACATCATAATTTTTATGCCTTCATTTAAAGTAAAGGAAATTTTATATTTGACAACACTACAATACAACTGTCCTCTTTCCTATGGAAATTATGGTCACATCTTCATAAGTTAAAAAAAAAAGTCTCATTTGTGATCCATTTAATTCTTAAGTTTTCCATATTCGAAACTGAGTAATGCTTTTACAATCAATAGCAATAGCATTTATAATAAGAGCGTCTTCTTGTTATCACCAGTGAACATTTCACTTGACAAGCTTTTATCCAAACGTTGTCCATAGATCAAAAGAAATTATCGTTACAAATAAGAAGTGCATTTCTTCTTCAGAAGAAATGGTTATTTCATTTAAAACGTCACTACAATAACAACCGTCCCATTTTAAAAGAAAGTAATGATTATGATACGTAATGAGGATTCTTAGCAGTTAAAGAGAAAGTCTCATTTGTAACTCCCTCCATTCTAAAGTTTTTCATGTTTTAAAGTCAGTTATAATTATGGCATCAATAGGAATATCATTTCTAATAAGACAGCCTTTTTGCTAATAAGTAGCGCAACTCTTCAGCAATTTTGCATATTATGATGAGATTTAAAGGTTATGGCATAAATATGTTTTCTATATTAAGTAATTAGACTATCTTCTTCTTAACACTGCTGAAAGTCATATTTAATACACTATCATCCTATAGTTATTAACAAATTAAATAAAGCTATCCTTGCATTAGAAGCAATGTAAATTTTATTTTTTATTTAAAATTTTTAAGAAAATAACTTAATTATATCTTAACGAAAAGTCATTTCTAAAGATTAAATAATGACAAATTTCAGAGATCTGTAAAAAACTAAATCTATTAATCTATTGACTAATTTCAATATCCGTAAAAGTTTTTATTCAAAAGTAATAAATACTTTCCAGAAGAAAAATGTTTCATTTGTTATAAAAATTGTTACAGGAGCCGATTTCTTTAATGGCAGAAAAACTTTAAGCTTACTTGGCCTGACTTCAATATGCGAATATAATATAACTTATAATCTGTCCAAAACTTAGAACTCATAAAAGACTCATCGTACTCTATTTATCAGTGAATCGGCTGGATATTTTTAAAAGTTGTTTTTAAAAAAATTACTCCTTTTGAATAGGTATGACTAAGAATTACAAAAACTAGGAAAGATGTTAAGGGATTAATTAAACTTCATTCTATTCCTTTAAAAACAGGAACAGGAACAGAAATAGAAATGGCATTTGTTATTATGTGTACAAAGTTATGGTAATGTAATAGTTGACCCAGTACTGTTCTCCAAAAGTGGTAAATATAGTTTAGAAAAGACAATTACTGACAAGCACTGAATTGGTAGTAGCATTGGTAGTGTTTTTCAGGCTAATTGGTGAACATTTTTTTTGTTGTTAAAGAATAAAAATTAAGAAAAAAAAATCACAATTTAATTTCACATTAGTTTTTATTTTTTTAATCCATATTTCGACTTTAGTCTAAAGCCAATATCAGGAAACTGAACAATATATTAAAATACTAATCAACATACTAATACGCAATGGTGTACAAAAACATAAATGTATACCATTTATTATTCTATTTATTATATTTATTGAAATATTAAATAAAGAATCAAAATATTTATTTATTCACAACTATAACAAATGTATTTTATTTTAAAATAATAATAATATTGACCCAAAAGTCCACAAAAAAACTTTCAAATAAATTTATTATTTAGTTTTTCAAATTTTTAAGAAAATAACTTAATTATATCTTAACGAAAAGTCATTTCTAAAGATTAAATAATGACAAATTTCAGAGATCTGTAAAAAACTAAATCTATTAATCTATTGACTAATTTCAATACTCGTAAAAGTTTTTATTCAAAAGTAATAAATACTTTCCAGAAGAAAAATGTTTCATTTGTTATAAAAATTGTTACAGGATTTACAGCCGATTTCTTTAATGGCAGAAAAACTTGAAGCTTAGTTGGCCTGACTTCAATATGTGAATATATTATTACTTTTAATCTGTCCAAAACTTAGAACTCATAAAAGACTCATCGTACTCTATTTATCAGTGAATAGGCTGGATATTTTTAAAAGTTGTTTCTAAAAAAATTACTCCTTTTGAATAGGAATGACTTAGAATTACAAAAACTAGGAAAGATGTTAAAGGATTAATTAAACATCATTCTATTCCTTTAAAAACAGGAACAGGAACAGAAATAGAAATGGCATTTGTTATTATGTGTACAAAGTTATGGTAATGTAATAATTGACCCAAAACTATTTTCCAAAAGAGGTAAATATAATTTAGAAATGACAATTACTGACAAGCTCTGAATTATTGGTAGTGTTTTTCAGACTAATTGGTGAACATTTTTTTTGTTGTTAAAGAATAAAAATTAAGAAAAAGAAATCACAATTTAATTTCACATTAGTTTTTATTTTTTTAATCCATATTTCGACTTTAGTCTAAAGCCAACATCACCAAACTGAACAATATATTAAAATACTAATCAACATACTAATACGCAATGGTGTACAAAAACATAAATGTATACATATATACATCCATTTATTATTCTATTTATTATATTTATTGAAATATTAAATAAAAGATCAAAATATTTATTTATTCACAACTATAACAAATGTATTTTATTTTAAAATAATAATAATATTGACCCAAAAGTCCACAAAAAAACTTTCAAATAAATTTATTATTTAGTTTTCAAATTTTTAAGAAAATAACTTAATTATATCTTAACGAAAAGTCATTTCTAAAGATTAAATAATAACAAATTTCAGAGATCTGTAAAAAACTAAATCTATTAATCTATTGACTAATTTCAATACTCGTAAAAGTTTTTATTCAAAAGTAATAAATACTTTCCAGAAGAAAAATGTTTCATTTGTTATAAAAATTGTTACAGGAGCCGATTTCTTTAATGGAAGAAAAACTTGAAGCTTACTTCAATATGCGAATATAATATAACTTATAATCTGTCCAAAACTTAGAACTCATAAAAGACTCATCGTACTCTATTTATCAGTGAATAGGCTGGATATTTTTAAAGTTGTTTCTAAAAAAATTACTCCTTTTGAATAGGTACGACTTAGAATTACAAAAACTAGGAAAGATGTTAAAGGATTAATTAAACTTCATTCTATTCCTTTAAAAACAGGAACAGGAACAGAAATAGAAATGGCATTTGTTATTATGTGTACAAAGTTATGGTAATGTAATAATTGACCCAGTACTGTTTTCCAAAAGAGGTAAATATAGTTTAAAAAAGACAATTACTGACAAGCTCTGAATTATTGGTAGTGTTTTTCAGGCTAATTGGTGAACATTTTTTTTGTTGTTAAAGAATAAAAATTAAGAAAAAGAAATCATAATTTAATTTCACATTAGTTTTTATTTTTTTAATCCATATTTCGACTTTAGTCTAAAGCCAACATCAGGAAACTGAACAATATATTAAAATACTAATCAACATACTAATACGCAATGGTATACAAAAACATAAATGTATACATATATAAATCCATTTATTATTCTATTTATTATATTTATTGAAATATTAAATAAAGGATCAAAATATTTATTTATTCACAACTATAACAAATGTATTTTATTTTAAAATAATAATAATATTGACCCAAAAGTCCACAAAAAAACTTTCAAATAAATTTATTATTTAGTTTTCAAATTTTTAAGAAAATAAATTAATTATATCTTAACGAAAAGTCATTTCTAAACATTAAATAATGACAAATTTCAGAGATCTGTAAAAAACTAAATCTATTAATCTATTGACTAATTTCAATACTCGTAAAAGTTTTTATTCAAAGTAATAAATACTTTCCAGAAGAAAAATGTTTCATTTGTTATAAAAATTGTTACAGGATTTACAGCCGATTTCTTTAATGGCAGAAAAACTTTAAGCTTAGTTGGCCTGACTTCAATATGTGAATATATTATTACTTTTAATCTGTCCAAAACTTAGAACTCATAAAAGACTCATCGTACTCTATTTATCAGTGAATCGGCTGGATATTTTTAAAAGTTGTTTCTAAAAAAATTACTCCTTTTGAATAGGAATGACTTAGAATTACAAAAACTAGGAAAGATGTTAAGGGATTAATTAAACTTCATTCTATTCTTTAAAAAACAGGAACAGAAATAGAAATGGCATTTGTTATTATGTGTACAAAGTTATGGTAATGTAATAGTTCACCCAGTACTGTTTTCCAAAAGAGGTAAATATAGTTTAGAAAAGACAATTACTGACAAGGTCTGAATTATTGGTAGTGTTTTTCAGACTAATTGGTAAACATTTTTTTGTTGTTAAAGAATAAAAATTAAGAAAAAGAAATCACAATTTCATTTCACATTAGTTTTTATTTTTTTAATCCATATTTCGACTTTAGTCTAAAGCCAACATCAGGAAACTGAACAATATATTAAAATACTAATCAACATACTAGTACGCAATGGTGTACAAAAACATAAATGTATACATATATACATCCATTTATTATTCTATTTATTATATTTATTGAAATATTAAATAAAGGATCAAAATATTTATTTATTCACAACTATAACAAAGGTATTTTATTTTAAAATAATAATAATATTGACCCAAAAGTCCACAAAAAACTTTCAAATAAATTTATTATTTATTTTTCAAATTTTTAAGAAAATAACTTAATTATATCTTAACGAAAAGTCATTTCTAAACATTAAATAATGACAAATTTCAGAGATCTGTAAAAAACTAAATCTATTAATCTATTGACTAATTTCAATATCCGTAAAAGTTTTTATTCAAAAGTAATAAATACTTTCCAGAAGAAAAATGTTTCATTTGTTATAAAAATTGTTACAGGAGCCGATTTCTTTAATGGCAGAAAAACTTTAAGCTTAGTTGGCCTGACTTCAATATGTGAATATATTATAACTTATAATCTGTCCAAAACTTAGAACTCATAAAAGACTCATCGTACTCTATTTATCAGTGAATCGGCTGGATATTTTTAAAAGTTGTTTCTAAAAAAATTACTCCTTTTGAATAGGTATGACTTAGAATTACAAAAACTAGGAAAGATGTTAAGGGATTAATTAAACTTCATTCTATTTTTTTAAAAACAGGAACAGAAATAGAAATGGCATTTGTTATTATGTGTACTAAGTTATGGTAATGTAATAATTGACCCAGAACTATTTTCCAAAAGAGGTAAATATAGTTTAGAAAAGACAATTACTGACAAGGTCTGAATTATTGGTAGTGTTTTTCAGACTAATTGGTGAACATTTTTTTTGTTGTTAAAGAATAAAAATTAAGAAAAAGAAATCACAATTTCATTTCACATTAGTTTTTATTTTTTTAATCCATATTTCGACTTTAGTCTAAAGCCAACATCAGGAAACTGAACAATATATTAAAATACTAATCAACATACTAATACGCAATGGTGTACAAAAACATAAATGTATACCATTTATTATCCTATTTATTATATTTATTGAAATATTAAATAAAGAATCAAAATATTTATTTATTCACAACTATAACAAATGTATTTTATTTTAAAATAATAATAATATTGACCCAAAAGTCCACAAAAAAACTTTCAAATAAATTTATTATTTAGTTTTCAAATTTTTAAGAAAATAACTTAATTATATCTTAACGAAAAGTCATTTCTAAACATTAAATAATGACAAATTTCAGAGATCTGTGAAAAACTAAATCTATTAATCTATTGACTAATTTTAATACTCGTAAAAGTTTTTATTCAAAAGTAATAAATACTTTCCAGAAGAAAAATGTTTCATTTGTTATAAAAATTGTTACAGGAGCCGATTTCTTTAATGGAAGAAAAACTTGAAGCTTACTTCAATATGTGAATATAATATAACTTATAATCTGTCCAAAACTTAGAACTCATAAAAGACTCATCGTACTCTATTTATCAGTGAATCGGCTGGATATTTTTTAAAAGTTGTTTTTAAAAAAATTACCCTTTGAATAGGTTATGATCTTAGAATTACAAAAAAGGAAAATGTTAAGGATTAATTAAACTTCATTCTATTGCCTTTAAAACCAGGAAAGGAACAGGCATAGAAGATGGCATTTGTTCATCTATGTGTACAAAGTTTATGGTATGTAATACGTTGACCCCCAGTCTCGTATCTCAACCAGTGGTTAAATATACGTTTAGAAATTGACAATTCCTGACAAGCTCTGAATTATTGGTAGTGTTTTCAAGGCAATTGGGGTGAACATTTTTTTTTGTTTTTTAAAGAATAAAATTAAAGAAAACGAAAATTTCACAATTAATTTGCAGAATAGTTTTGATTTTTGTTTAATCCATATTTCGACTTTAGTCTAAAGCCAATATCAGGAAACTGAACAATATATTAAAATACTAATCAACATACTAATACGCAATGGTATACAAAAACATAAATGTATACATATATACATCCATTTATTATTCTATTTATTATATTTATTGAAATATTAAATAAAAGATCAAAATATTTATTTATTCACAACTATAACATATGTATTTTATTTTAAAATAATAATAATATTGACCCAAAAGTCCACAAAAAAACTTTCAAATATATTTATTATTTAGTTTTCAAATTTTTAAGAAAATAGCTTAATTATATCTTAACGAAAAGTCATTTCTAAACATTAAATAATGACAAATTTCAGAGATCTGTAAAAAACTAAATCTATTAATCTATTGACTAATTTCAATATTCGTAAAAGTTTTTATTCAAAAGTAATAAATACTTTCCAGAAGAAAAATGTTTCATTTGTTATAAAAATTGTTACAGGATTTACAGCCGATTTCTTTAATGGCAGAAAAACTTTAAGCTTAGTTGGCCTGACTTCAATATGTGTATATATTATAACTTATAATCTGTCCAAAACTTAGAACTCATAAAAGACTCATCGTACTCTATTTATCAGTGAATCGGCTGGATATTTTTAAAAGTTGTTTCTAAAAAAATTACTCCTTTTGAATAGGTATGACTTAGAATTACAAAAACTAGGAAAGATGTTAAGGGATTAATTAAACTTCATTCTATTCCTTTAAAAACAGGAACAGGAACAGAAATAGAAATGGCATTTGTTATTATGTGTACAAAGTTATGGTAATGTAATAGTTGACCCAGTACTGTTTTCCAAAAGAGGTAAATATAGTTTAGAAAAGACAATTACTGACAAGCTTTGAATTATTGGTAGTGTTTTTCAGGCTAATTGGTGAACATTTTTTTTGTTGTTAAAGAATAAAAATTAAGAAAAAGAAATCATAATTTAATTTCACATTAGTTTTTATTTTTTTAATCCATATTTCGACTTTAGTCTAAAGCCAATATCAGGAAACTGAACAATATATTAAAATACTAATCAACATACTAATACGCAATGGTATACAAAAACATAAATGTATACATATATAAATCCATTTATTATTCTATTTATTATATTTATTGAAATATTAAATAAATGATCAAAATATTTATTTATTCACAACTATAACAAATGTATTTTATTTTAAAATAATAATAATATTGACCCAAAAGTCCACAAAAAAACTTTCAAATAAATTTATTATTTAGTTTTCAAATTTTTAAGAAAATAGCTTAATTATATCTTAACGAAAAGTCATTTCTAAACATTAAATAATGACAAATTTCAGAGATCTGTAAAAAACTAAATCTATTAATCTATTGACTAATTTCAATACTCGTAAAAGTTTTTATTCAAAGTAATAAATACTTTCCAGAAGAAAAATGTTTCATTTGTTATAAAAATTGTTACAGGATTTACAGCCGATTTCTTTAATGGCAGAAAAACTTTAAGCTTAGTTGGCCTGACTTCAATATGTGAATATATTATTACTTTTAATCTGTCCAAAACTTAGAACTCATAAAAGACTCATCGTACTCTATTTATCAGTGAATCGGCTGGATATTTTTAAAAGTTGTTTCTAAAAAAATTACTCCTTTTGAATAGGTATGACTTAGAATTACAAAAACTAGGAAAGATGTTAAGGGATTAATTAAACTTCATTCTATTCTTTCAAAAACAGGAACAGAAATAGAAATGGCATTTGTTATTATGTGTACAAAGTTATGGTAATGTAATAGTTGACCCAGTACTGTTTTCCAAAAGAGGTAAATATAGTTTAGAAAAGACAATTACTGACAAGGTCTGAATTATTGGTAGTGTTTTTCAGACTAATTGGTGAACATTTTTTTGTTGTTAAAGAATAAAAATTAAGAAAAAGAAATCACAATTTCATTTCACATTAGTTTTTATTTTTTTAATCCATATTTCGACTTTAGTCTAAAGCCAACATCAGGAAACTGAACAATATATTAAAATACTAATCAACATACTAGTACGCAATGGTGTACAAAAACATAAATGTATACATATATACATCCATTTATTATTCTATTTATTATATTTATTGAAATATTAAATAAAGGATCAAAATATTTATTTATTCACAACTATAACAAAGGTATTTTATTTTAAAATAATAATAATATTGACCCAAAAGTCCACAAAAAACTTTCAAATAAATTTATTATTTATTTTTCAAATTTTTAAGAAAATAACTTAATTATATCTTAACGAAAAGTCATTTCTAAACATTAAATAATGACAAATTTCAGAGATCTGTAAAAAACTAAATCTATTAATCTATTGACTAATTTCAATATCCGTAAAAGTTTTTATTCAAAAGTAATAAATACTTTCCAGAAGAAAAATGTTTCATTTGTTATAAAAATTGTTACAGGAGCCGATTTCTTTAATGGCAGAAAAACTTTAAGCTTAGTTGGCCTGACTTCAATATGTGAATATATTATAACTTATAATCTGTCCAAAACTTAGAACTCATAAAAGACTCATCGTACTCTATTTATCAGTGAATCGGCTGGATATTTTTAAAAGTTGTTTCTAAAAAAATTACTCCTTTTGAATAGGTATGACTTAGAATTACAAAAACTAGGAAAGATGTTAAGGGATTAATTAAACTTCATTCTATTTTTTTAAAAACAGGAACAGAAATAGAAATGGCATTTGTTATTATGTGTACATAAGTTATGGTAATGTAATAATTGACCCAGAACTATTTTCCAAAAGAGGTAAATATAGTTTAGAAAAGACAATTACTGACAAGGTCTGAATTATTGGTAGTGTTTTTCAGACTAATTGGTGAACATTTTTTTTGTTGTTAAAGAATAAAAATTAAGAAAAAGAAATCACAATTTCATTTCACATTAGTTTTTATTTTTTTAATCCATATTTCGACTTTAGTCTAAAGCCAACATCAGGAAACTGAACAATATATTAAAATACTAATCAACATACTAATACGCAATGGTGTACAAAAACATAAATGTATACCCATTTATTATCCTATTTATTATATTTATTGAAATATTAAATAAAGAATCAAAATATTTATTTATTCACAACTATAACAAATGTATTTTATTTTAAAATAATAATAATATTGACCCAAAAGTCCACAAAAAAACTTTCAAATAAATTTATTATTTAGTTTTCAAATTTTTAAGAAAATAACTTAATTATATCTTAACGAAAAGTCATTTCTAAACATTAAATAATGACAAATTTCAGAGATCTGTGAAAAACTAAATCTATTAATCTATTGACTAATTTTAATACTCGTAAAAGTTTTTATTCAAAAGTAATAAATACTTTCCAGAAGAAAAATGTTTCATTTGTTATAAAAATTGTTACAGGAGCCGATTTCTTTAATGGCAGAAAAACTTGAAGCTTAGTTGGCCTGACTTCAATATGTGAATATATTATAACTTATAATCTGTCCAAAACTTAGAACTCATAAAAGACTCATCGTACTCTATTTATCAGTGAATCGGCTGGATATTTTTAAAAGTTGTTTCTAAAAAAATTACTCCTTTTGAATAGGTATGACTTAGAATTACAAAAACTAGGAAAGATGTTAAGGGATTAATTAAACTTCATTCTATTCCTTTAAAAACAGGAACAGGAACAGAAATAGAAATGGCATTTGTTATTATGTGTACAAAGTTATGGTAATGTAATAGTTGACCCAGTACTGTTTTCCAAAAGAGGTAAATATAGTTTAGAAAAGACAATTACTGACAAGGTCTGAATTATTGGTAGTGTTTTTCAGGCTAATTGGTGAACATTTTTTTTGTTGTTAAAGAATAAAAATTAAGAAAAAGAAATCACAATTTCATTTCACATTAGTTTTTATTTTTTTAATCCATATTTCGACTTTAGTCTAAAGCCAACATCAGGAAACTGAACAATATATTAAAATACTAATCAACATACTAATACGCAATGGTGTACAAAAACATAAATGTATACATATATACATCCATTTATTATTCTATTTATTATATTTATTGAAATATTAAATAAAGGATCAAAATATTTATTTATTCACAACTATAACAAATGTATTTTATTTTAAAATAATAATAATATTGACCCAAAAGTCCACAAAAAAACTTTCAAATAAATTTATTATTTAGTTTTCAAATTTTTAAGAAAATAACTTAATTATATCTTAACGAAAAGTCATTTCTAAACATTAAATAATGACAAATTTCAGAGATCTGTAAAAAACTAAATCTATTAATCTATTGACTAATTTCAATATCCGTAAAAGTTTTTATTCAAAAGTAATAAATACTTTCCAGAAGAAAAATGTTTCATTTGTTATAAAAATTGTTACAGGAGCCGATTTCTTTAATGGCAGAAAAACTTTAAGCTTAGTTGGCCTGACTTCAATATGTGAATATATTATAACTTATAATCTGTCCAAAACTTAGAACTCATAAAAGACTCATCGTACTCTATTTATCAGTGAATCGGCTGGATATTTTTAAAAGTTGTTTTTAAAAAAATTACTCCTTTTGAATAGGTATGACTTAGAATTACAAAAACTAGGAAAGATGTTAAGGGATTAATTAAACTTCATTCTATTCCTTTAAAAACAGGAAAAACAGGAACAGAAATAGAAATGGCATTTGTTATTATGTGTACAAAGTTATGGTAATGTAATAATTGACCCAGTACTGTTTTCCAAAAGAGGTAAATATAGTTTAGAAAAGACAATTACTGACAAGGTCTGAATTATTGGTAGTGTTTTTCAGACTAATTGGTGAACATTTTTTTTGTTGTTAAAGAATAAAAATTAAGAAAAAGAAATCACAATTTCATTTCACATTAGTTTTTATTTTTTTAATCCATATTTCGACTTTAGTCTAAAGCCAACATCAGGAAACTGAACAATATATTAAAATACTAATCAACATACTAATACGCAATGGTGTACAAAAACATAAATGTATACATATATACATCCATTTATTATCCTATTTATTATATTTATTGAAATATTAAATAAAGGATCAAAATATTTATTTATTCACAACTATAACAAATGTATTTTATTTTAAAATAATAATAATATTGACCCAAAAGTCCACAAAAAAACTTTCAAATAAATTTATTATTTAGTTTTCAAATTTTTAAGAAAATAACTTAATTATATCTTAACGAAAAGTCATTTCTAAACATTAAATAATGACAAATTTCAGAGATCTGTGAAAAACTAAATCTATTAATCTATTGACTAATTTTAATACTCGTAAAAGTTTTTATTCAAAAGTAATAAATACTTTCCAGAAGAAAAATGTTTCATTTGTTATAAAAATTGTTACAGGAGCCGATTTCTTTAATGGAAGAAAAACTTGAAGCTTACTTCAATATGTGAATATAATATAACTTATAATCTGTCCAAAACTTAGAACTCATAAAAGACTCATCGTACTCTATTTATCAGTGAATCGGCTGGATATTTTTAAAAGTTGTTTCTAAAAAAATTACTCCTTTTGAATAGGTATGACTTAGAATTACAAAAACTAGGAAAGATGTTAAGGGATTAATTAAACTTCATTCTATTCCTTTAAAAACAGGAACAGGAACAGAAATAGAAATGGCATTTGTTATTATGTGTACAAAGTTATGGTAATGTAATAATTGACCCAGAACTATTTTCCAAAAGAGGTAAATATAGTTTAGAAATGACAATTACTGACAAGGTCTGAATTATTGGTAGTGTTTTTCAGACTAATTGGTGAACATTTTTTTTGTTGTTAAAGAATAAAAATTAAGAAAAAGAAATCACAATTTAATTTCACATTAGTTTTTATTTTTTTAATCCATATTTCGACTTTAGTCTAAAGCCAATATCAGGAAACTGAACAATATATTAAAATACTAATCAACATACTAATACGCAATGGTGTACAAAAACATAAATGTATACATATATACATCCATTTATTATTCTATTTATTATATTTATTGAAATATTAAATAAAGGATCAAAATATTTATTTATTCACAACTATAACAAATGTATTTTATTTTAAAATAATAATAATATTGACCCAAAAGTCCACAAAAAAACTTTCAAATAAATTTATTATTTAGTTTTCAAATTTTTAAGAAAATAGCTTAATTATATCTTAACGAAAAGTCATTTCTAAACATTAAATAATGACAAATTTCAGAGATCTGTAAAAAACTAAATCTATTAATCTATTGACTAATTTCAATACTCGTAAAAGTTTTTATTCAAAAGTAATAAATACTTTCCAGAAGAAAAATGTTTCATTTGTTATAAAAATTGTTACAGGATTTACAGCCGATTTCTTTAATGGCAGAAAAACTTGAAGCTTAGTTGGCCTGACTTCAATATGTGAATATATTATAACTTATAATCTGTCCAAAACTTAGAACTCATAAAAGACTCATCGTACTCTATTTATCAGTGAATAGGCTGGATATTTTTAAAGTTGTTTTTAAAAAAATTACTCCTTTTGAATAGGTATGACTTAGATTTACAAAAACTAGGAAAGATGTTAAAGGATTAATTAAACTTCATTCTATTCCTTTAAAAACAGGAACAGGAACAGAAATAGAAATGGCATTTGTTATTATGTGTACAAAGTTATGGTAATGTAATAGTTGACCCAGTACTGTTTTCCAAAAGAGGTAAATATAGTTTAGAAAAGACAATTACTGACAAGCTCTGAATTATTGGTAGTGTTTTTCAGGCTAATTGGTGAACATTTTTTTTGTTGTTAAAGAATAAAAATTAAGAAAAAGAAATCACAATTTAATTTCACATTAGTTTTTATTTTTTTAATCCATATTTCGACTTTAGTCTAAAGCCAATATCAGGAAACTGAACAATATATTAAAATACTAATCAACATACTAATACGCAATGGTATACAAAAACATAAATGTATACATATATACATCCATTTATTATTCTATTTATTATATTTATTGAAATATTAAATAAAAGATCAAAATATTTATTTATTCACAACTATAACATATGTATTTTATTTTAAAATAATAATAATATTGACCCAAAAGTCCACAAAAAAACTTTCAAATAAATTTATTATTTAGTTTTCAAATTTTTAAGAAAATAGCTTAATTATATCTTAACGAAAAGTCATTTCTAAACATTAAATAATGACAAATTTCAGAGATCTGTAAAAAACTAAATCTATTAATCTATTGACTAATTTCAATATCCGTAAAAGTTTTTATTCAAAAGTAATAAATACTTTCCAGAAGAAAAATGTTTCATTTGTTATAAAAATTGTTACAGGAGCCGATTTCTTTAATGGCAGAAAAACTTTAAGCTTAGTTGGCCTGACTTCAATATGTGAATATAATATAACTTATAATCTGTCCAAAACTTAGAACTCATAAAAGACTCATCGTACTCTATTTATCAGTGAATAGGCTGGATATTTTTAAAAGTTGTTTCTAAAAAAATTACTCCTTTTGAATAGGTATGACTTAGAATTACAAAAACTAGGAAAGATGTTAAAGGATTAATTAAACATCATTCTATTCCTTTAAAAACAGGAACAGGAACAGAAATAGAAATGGCATTTGTTATTATGTGTACAAAGTTATGGTAATGTAATAGTTGACCCAGTACTGTTTTCCAAAAGAGGTAAATATAGTTTAGAAAAGACAATTACTGACAAGGTCTGAATTATTGGTAGTGTTTTTCAGACTAATTGGTGAACATTTTTTTTGTTGTTAAAGAATAAAAATTAAGAAAAAGAAATCACAATTTCATTTCACATTAGTTTTTATTTTTTTAATCCATATTTCGACTTTAGTCTAAAGCCAACATCAGGAAACTGAACAATATATTAAAATACTAATCAACATACTAATACGCAATGGTGTACAAAAACATAAATGTATACATATATACATCCATTTATTATTCTATTTATTATATTTATTGAAATATTAAATAAAGGATCAAAATATTTATTTATTCACAACTATAACAAATGTATTTTATTTTAAAATAATAATAATATTGACCCAAAAGTCCACAAAAAAACTTTCAAATAAATTTATTATTTAGTTTTCAAATTTTTAAGAAAATAACTTAATTATATCTTAACGAAAAGTCATTTCTAAAGATTAAATAATGACAAATTTCAGAGATCTGTAAAAAACTAAATCTATTAATCTATTGACTAATTTCAATACTCGTAAAAGTTTTTATTCAAAAGTAATAAATACTTTCCAGAAGAAAAATGTTTCATTTGTTATAAAAATTGTTACAGGAGCCGATTTCTTTAATGGCAGAAAAACTTGAAGCTTAGTTGGCCTGACTTCAATATGTGAATATATTATAACTTATAATCTGTCCAAAACTTAGAACTCATAAAAGACTCATCGTACTCTATTTATCAGTGAATCGGCTGGATATTTTTAAAAGTTGTTTCTAAAAAAATTACTCCTTTTGAATAGGTATGACTTAGAATTACAAAAACTAGGAAAGATGTTAAGGGATTAATTAAACTTCATTCTATTCCTTTAAAAACAGGAACAGGAACAGAAATAGAAATGGCATTTGTTATTATGTGTACAAAGTTATGGTAATGTAATAGTTGACCCAGTACTGTTTTCCAAAAGAGGTAAATATAGTTTAGAAATGACAATTACTGACAAGCTCTGAATTATTGGTAGTGTTTTTCAGACTAATTGGTGAACATTTTTTTTGTTGTTAAAGAATAAAAATTAAGAAAAAGAAATCACAATTTCATTTCACATTAGTTTTTATTTTTTTAATCCATATTTCGACTTTAGTCTAAAGCCAACATCAGGAAACTGAACAATATATTAAAATACTAATCAACATACTAATACGCAATGGTGTACAAAAACATAAATGTATACATATATACATCCATTTATTATTCTATTTATTATATTTATTGAAATATTAAATAAAGGATCAAAATATTTATTTATTCACAACTATAACAAATGTATTTTATTTTAAAATAATAATAATATTGACCCAAAAGTCCACAAAAAAACTTTCAAATAAATTTATTATTTAGTTTTCAAATTTTTAAGAAAATAACTTAATTATATCTTAACGAAAAGTCATTTCTAAAGATTAAATAATGACAAATTTCAGAGATCTGTAAAAAACTAAATCTATTAATCTATTGACTAATTTCAATACTCGTAAAAGTTTTTATTCAAAAGTAATAAATACTTTCCAGAAGAAAAATGTTTCATTTGTTATAAAAATTGTTACAGGAGCCGATTTCTTTAATGGCAGAAAAACTTGAAGCTTAGTTCTACTTATATGTGAATATATTATTACTTTTAATCTGTCCAAAAGTTAGAACTCATAAAAGACTCATCGTACTCTATTTATCAGTGAATCGGCTGGATATTTTTAAAAGTTGTTTCTAAAAAAATTACTCCTTTTGAATAGGTATGACTTAGAATTACAAAAACTAGGAAAGATGTTAAGGGATTAATTAAACTTCATTCTATTCCTTTAAAAACAGGAACAGGAACAGAAATAGAAATGGCATTTGTTATTATGTGTACAAAGTTATGGTAATGTAATAGTTGACCCAGTACTGTTTTCCAAAAGAGGTAAATATAGTTTAGAAATGACAATTACTGACAAGGTCTGAATTATTGGTAGTGTTTTTCAGGCTAATTGGTGAACATTTTTTTTGTTGTTAAAGAATAAAAATTAAGAAAAAGAAATCACAATTTAATTTCACATTAGTTTTTATTTTTTTAATCCATATTTCGACTTTAGTCTAAAGCCAACATCAGGAAACTGAACAATATATTAAAATACTAATCAACATACTAATACGCAATGGTGTACAAAAACATAAATGTATACATATATACATCCATTTATTATTCTATTTATTATATTTATTGAAATATTAAATAAAAGATCAAAATATTTATTTATTCACAACTATAACAAATGTATTTTATTTTAAAATAATAATAATATTGACCCAAAAGTCCACAAAAAAACTTTCAAATAAATTTATTATTTAGTTTTCAAATTTTTAAGAAAATAACTTAATTATATCTTAACGAAAAGTCATTTCTAAAGATTAAATAATGACAAATTTCAGAGATCTGTAAAAAACTAAATCTATTAATCTATTGACTAATTTCAATACTCGTAAAAGTTTTTATTCAAAAGTAATAAATACTTTCCAGAAGAAAAATGTTTCATTTGTTATAAAAATTGTTACAGGAGCCGATTTCTTTAATGGCAGAAAAACTTGAAGCTTAGTTGGCCTGACTTCAATATGTGAATATATTATTACTTTTAATCTGTCCAAAACTTAGAACTCATAAAAGACTCATCGTACTCTATTTATCAGTGAATAGGCTGGATATTTTTAAAAGTTGTTTCTAAAAAAATTACTCCTTTTGAATAGGTATGACTTAGAATTACAAAAACTAGGAAAGATGTTAAAGGATTAATTAAACTTCATTCTATTCCTTTAAAAACAGGAACAGGAACAGAAATAGAAATGGCATTTGTTATTATGTGTACAAAGTTATGGTAATGTAATAGTTGACCCAGTACTGTTTTCCAAAAGAGGTAAATATAGTTTAGAAAAGACAATTACTGACAAGCTCTGAATTATTGGTAGTGTTTTTCAGGCTAATTGGTGAACATTTTTTTTGTTGTTAAAGAATAAAAATTAAGAAAAAGAAATCACAATTTAATTTCACATTAGTTTTTATTTTTTTAATCCATATTTCGACTTTAGTCTAAAGCCAACATCAGGAAACTGAACAATATATTAAAATACTAATCAACATACTAATACGCAATGGTGTACAAAAACATAAATGTATACATATATACATCCATTTATTATTCTATTTATTATATTTATTGAAATATTAAATAAATGATCAAAATATTTATTTATTCACAACTATAACAAATGTATTTTATTTTAAAATAATAATAATATTGACCCAAAAGTCCACAAAAAAACTTTCAAATAAATTTATTATTTAGTTTTCAAATTTTTAAGAAAATAGCTTAATTATATCTTAACGAAAAGTCATTTCTAAACATTAAATAATGACAAATTTCAGAGATCTGTAAAAAACTAAATCTATTAATCTATTGACTAATTTCAATACTCGTAAAAGTTTTTATTCAAAAGTAATAAATACTTTCCAGAAGAAAAATGTTTCATTTGTTATAAAAATTGTTACAGGATTTACAGCCGATTTCTTTAATGGCAGAAAAACTTTAAGCTTAGTTGGCCTGACTTCAATATGTGAATATATTATAACTTATAATCTGTCCAAAACTTAGAACTCATAAAAGACTCATCGTACTCTATTTATCAGTGAATCGGCTGGATATTTTTAAAAGTTGTTTCTAAAAAAATTACTCCTTTTGAATAGGTATGACTTAGAATTACAAAAACTAGGAAAGATGTTAAGGGATTAATTAAACTTCATTCTATTCTTTCAAAAACAGGAACAGAAATAGAAATGGCATTTGTTATTATGTGTACAAAGTTATGGTAATGTAATAGTTGACCCAGTACTGTTTTCCAAAAGAGGTAAATATAGTTTAGAAAAGACAATTACTGACAAGGTCTGAATTATTGGTAGTGTTTTTCAGACTAATTGGTGAACATTTTTTTTGTTGTTAAAGAATAAAAATTAAGAAAAAGAAATCACAATTTCATTTCACATTAGTTTTTATTTTTTTAATCCATATTTCGACTTTAGTCTAAAGCCAACATCAGGAAACTGAACAATATATTAAAATACTAATCAACATACTAGTACGCAATGGTGTACAAAAACATAAATGTATACATATATACATCCATTTATTATTCTATTTATTATATTTATTGAAATATTAAATAAAGGATCAAAATATTTATTTATTCACAACTATAACAAATGTATTTTATTTTAAAATAATAATAATATTGACCCAAAAGTCCACAAAAAAACTTTCAAATAAATTTATTATTTAGTTTTCAAATTTTTAAGAAAATAACTTAATTATATCTTAACGAAAAGTCATTTCTAAACATTAAATAATGACAAATTTCAGAGATCTGTAAAAAACTAAATCTATTAATCTATTGACTAATTTCAATACTCGTAAAAGTTTTTATTCAAAAGTAATAAATACTTTCCAGAAGAAAAATGTTTCATTTGTTATAAAAATTGTTACAGGAGCCGATTTCTTTAATGGCAGAAAAACTTTAAGCTTAGTTGGCCTGACTTCAATATGTGAATATATTATAACTTATAATCTGTCCAAAACTTAGAACTCATAAAAGACTCATCGTACTCTATTTATCAGTGAATCGGCTGGATATTTTTAAAAGTTGTTTCTAAAAAAATTACTCCTTTTGAATAGGTATGACTTAGAATTACAAAAACTAGGAAAGATGTTAAGGGATTAATTAAACTTCATTCTATTTCTTTTAAAAACAGGAACAGAAATAGAAATGGCATTTGTTATTATGTGTACAAAGTTATGGTAATGTAATAGTTGACCCAGTACTGTTTTCCAAAAGAGGTAAATATAGTTTAGAAAAGACAATTACTGACAAGGTCTGAATTATTGGTAGTGTTTTTCAGACTAATTGGTGAACATTTTTTTTGTTGTTAAAGAATAAAAATTAAGAAAAAGAAATCACAATTTCATTTCACATTAGTTTTTATTTTTTTAATCCATATTTCGACTTTAGTCTAAAGCCAACATCAGGAAACTGAACAATATATTAAAATACTAATCAACATACTAATACGCAATGGTGTACAAAAACATAAATGTATACATATATACATCATTTATTATTCTATTTATTATATTTATTGAAATATTAAATAAAGAATCAAAATATTTATTTATTCACAACTATAACAAATGTATTTTATTTTAAAATAATAATAATATTGACCCAAAAGTCCACAAAAAAACTTTCAAATAAATTTATTATTTAGTTTTCAAATTTTTAAGAAAATAACTTAATTATATCTTAACGAAAAGTCATTTCTAAACATTAAATAATGACAAATTTCAGAGATCTGTAAAAAACTAAATCTATTAATCTATTGACTAATTTCAATACTCGTAAAAGTTTTTATTCAAAAGTAATAAATACTTTCCAGAAGAAAAATGTTTCATTTGTTATAAAAATTGTTACAGGAGCCGATTTCTTTAATGGAAGAAAAACTTGAAGCTTACTTCAATATGTGAATATAATATAACTTATAATCTGTCCAAAACTTAGAACTCATAAAAGACTCATCGTACTCTATTTATCAGTGAATCGGCTGGATATTTTTAAAAGTTGTTTCTAAAAAAATTACTCCTTTTGAATAGGTATGACTTAGAATTACAAAAACTAGGAAAGATGTTAAGGGATTAATTAAACTTCATTCTATTCCTTTAAAAACAGGAACAGGAACAGAAATAGAAATGGCATTTGTTATTATGTGTACAAAGTTATGGTAATGTAATAGTTGACCCAGTACTGTTTTCCAAAAGAGGTAAATATAGTTTAGAAAAGACAATTACTGACAAGCTCTGAATTATTGGTAGTGTTTTTCAGGCTAATTGGTGAACATTTTTTTTGTTGTTAAAGAATAAAAATTAAGAAAAAGAAATCACAATTTAATTTCACATTAGTTTTTATTTTTTTAATCCATATTTCGACTTTAGTCTAAAGCCAATATCAGGAAACTGAACAATATATTAAAATACTAATCAACATACTAATACGCAATGGTATACAAAAACATAAATGTATACATATATACATCCATTTATTATTCTATTTATTATATTTATTGAAATATTAAATAAATGATCAAAATATTTATTTATTCACAACTATAACAAATGTATTTTATTTTAAAATAATAATAATATTGACCCAAAAGTCCACAAAAAAACTTTCAAATAAATTTATTATTTAGTTTTCAAATTTTTAAGAAAATAGCTTAATTATATCTTAACGAAAAGTCATTTCTAAACATTAAATAATGACAAATTTCAGAGATCTGTAAAAAACTAAATCTATTAATCTATTGACTAATTTCAATACTCGTAAAAGTTTTTATTCAAAAGTAATAAATACTTTCCAGAAGAAAAATGTTTCATTTGTTATAAAAATTGTTACAGGAGCCGATTTCTTTAATGGCAGAAAAACTTGAAGCTTATTGGCCTGACTTCAATATGTGAATATAATATAACTTATAATCTGTCCAAAACTTAGAACTCATAAAAGACTCATCGTACTCTATTTATCAGTGAATCGGCTGGATATTTTTAAAAGTTGTTTCTAAAAAAATTACTCCTTTTGAATAGGTATGACTTAGAATTACAAAAACTAGGAGAGAGGTGTTAAGGGATTAATTAAACTTCATTCTATTCCTTTAAAAACAGGAACAGGAACAGAAATAGAAATGGCATTTGTTATTATGTGTACAAAGTTATGGTAATGTAATAGTTGACCCAGTACTGTTTTCCAAAAGAGGTAAATATAGTTTAGAAAAGACAATTACTGACAAGGTCTGAATTATTGGTAGTGTTTTTCAGGCTAATTGGTGAACATTTTTTTTGTTGTTAAAGAATAAAAATTAAGAAAAAGAAATCACAATTTAATTTCACATTAGTTTTTATTTTTTTAATCCATATTTCGACTTTAGTCTAAAGCCAATATCAGGAAACTGAACAATATATTAAAATACTAATCAACATACTAATACGCAATGGTGTACAAAAACATAAATGTATACATATATACATCCATTTATTATTCTATTTATTATATTTATTGAAATATTAAATAAAGGATCAAAATATTTATTTATTCACAACTATAACAAATGTATTTTATTTTAAAATAATAATAATATTGACCCAAAAGTCCACAAAAAACTTTCAAATAAATTTATTATTTATTTTTCAAATTTTTAAGAAAATAACTTAATTATATCTTAACGAAAAGTCATTTCTAAACATTAAATAATGACAAATTTCAGAGATCTGTAAAAAACTAAATCTATTAATCTATTGACTAATTTCAATATTCGTAAAAGTTTTTATTCAAAAGTAATAAATACTTTCCAGAAGAAAAATGTTTCATTTGTTATAAAAATTGTTACAGGATTTACAGCCGATTTCTTTAATGGCAGAAAAACTTTAAGCTTAGTTGGCCTGACTTCAATATGTGAATATATTATAACTTTAATCTGTCCAAAACTTAGAACTCATAAAAGACTCATCGTACTCTATTTATCAGTGAATCGGCTGGATATTTTTAAAAGTTGTTTCTAAAAAAATTACTCCTTTTGAATAGGTATGACTTAGAATTACAAAAACTAGGAAAGATGTTAAGGGATTAATTAAACTTCATTCTATTCCTTTAAAAAACAGGAACAGAAATAGAAATGGCATTTGTTATTATGTGTACAAAGTTATGGTAATGTAATAATTGACCCAGTACTGTTTTCCAAAAGAGGTAAATATAGTTTAGAAAAGACAATTACTGACAAGGTCTGAATTATTGGTAGTGTTTTTCAGACTAATTGGTGAACATTTTTTTTGTTGTTAAAGAATAAAAATTAAGAAAAAGAAATCACAATTTCATTTCACATTAGTTTTTATTTTTTTAATCCATATTTCGACTTTAGTCTAAAGCCAACATCAGGAAACTGAACAATATATTAAAATACTAATCAACATACTAATACGCAATGGTGTACAAAAACATAAATGTATACATATATACATCCATTTATTATTCTATTTATTATATTTATTGAAATATTAAATAAAGGATCAAAATATTTATTTATTCACAACTATAACAAATGTATTTTATTTTAAAATAATAATAATATTGACCCAAAAGTCCACAAAAAAACTTTCAAATAAATTTATTATTTAGTTTTCAAATTTTTAAGAAAATAACTTAATTATATCTTAACGAAAAGTCATTTCTAAACATTAAATAATGACAAATTTCAGAGATCTGTAAAAAACTAAATCTATTAATCTATTGACTAATTTCAATACTCGTAAAAGTTTTTATTCAAAAGTAATAAATACTTTCCAGAAGAAAAATGTTTCATTTGTTATAAAAATTGTTACAGGATTTACAGCCGATTTCTTTAATGGCAGAAAAACTTTAAGCTTAGTTGGCCTGACTTCAATATGTGAATATATTATTACTTTTAATCTGTCCAAAACTTAGAACTCATAAAAGTCTCATCGTACTCTATTTATCAGTGAATAGGCTGGATATTTTTAAAAGTTGTTTCTAAAAAAATTACTTCTTTTGAATAGGTATGACTTAGAATTACAAAAACTAGGAAAGATGTTAAAGGATTAATTAAACATCATTCTATTCCTTTAAAAACAGGAACAGGAACAGAAATAGAAATGGCATTTGTTATTATGTGTACAAAGTTATGGTAATGTAATAATTGACCCAGAACTATTTTCCAAAAGAGGTAAATATAATTTAGAAATGACAATTACTGACAAGCTCTGAGTTATTGGTAGTGTTTTTCAGGCTAATTGGTGAACATTTTTTTTGTTGTTAAAGAATAAAAATTAAGAAAAAGAAATCACAATTTAATTTCACATTAGTTTTTATTTTTTTAATCCATATTTCGACTTTAGTCTAAAGCCAACATCAGGAAACTGAACAATATATTAAAATACTAATCAACATACTAATACGCAATGGTGTACAAAAACATAAATGTATACATATATACATCCATTTATTATTCTATTTATTATATTTATTGAAATATTAAATAAAGGATCAAAATATTTATTTATTCACAACTATAACAAATGTATTTTATTTTAAAATAATAATAATATTGACCCAAAAGTCCACAAAAAAACTTTCAAATAAATTTATTATTTAGTTTTCAAATTTTTAAGAAAATAACTTAATTATATCTTAACGAAAAGTCATTTCTAAACATTAAATAATGACAAATTTCAGAGATCTGTAAAAAACTAAATCTATTAATCTATTGACTAATTTCAATACTCGTAAAAGTTTTTATTCAAAAGTAATAAATACTTTCCAGAAGAAAAATGTTTCATTTGTTATAAAAATTGTTACAAGATTTACAGCCGATTTCTTTAATGGCAGAAAAACTTTAAGCTTAGTTGGCCTGACTTCAATATGTGAATATATTATAACTTATAATCTGTCCAAAACTTAGAACTCATAAAAGACTCATCGTACTCTATTTATCAGTGAATCGGCTGGATATTTTTAAAAGTTGTTTCTAAAAAAATTACTCCTTTTGAATAGGTATGACTTAGAATTACAAAAACTAGGAAAGATGTTAAGGGATTAATTAAACTTCATTCTATTTTTTTAAAAACAGGAACAGAAATAGAAATGGCATTTGTTATTATGTGTACTAAGTTATGGTAATGTAATAATTGACCCAGAACTATTTTCCAAAAGAGGTAAATATAGTTTAGAAAAGACAATTACTGACAAGGTCTGAATTATTGGTAGTGTTTTTCAGACTAATTGGTGAACATTTTTTTTGTTGTTAAAGAATAAAAATTAAGAAAAAGAAATCACAATTTCATTTCACATTAGTTTTTATTTTTTGAATCCATATTTCGACTTTAGTCTAAAGCCAACATCAGGAAACTGAACAATATATTAAAATACTAATCAACATACTAATACGCAATGGTGTACAAAAACATAAATGTAGACATATATACATCCATTTATTATTCTATTTATTATATTTATTGAAATATTAAATAAAGGATCAAAATATTTATTTATTCACAACTATAACAAATGTATTTTATTTTAAAATAATAATAATATTGACCCAAAAGTCCACAAAAAAACTTTCAAATAAATTTATTATTTAGTTTTCAAATTTTTAAGAAAATAGCTTAATTATATCTTAACGAAAAGTCATTTCTAAACATTAAATAATGACAAATTTCAGAGATCTGTAAAAAACTAAATCTATTAATCCATTGACTAATTTCAATACTCGTAAAAGTTTTTATTCAAAGTAATAAATACTTTCCAGAAGAAAAATGTTTCATTTGTTATAAAAATTGTTACAAGATTTACAGCCGATTTCTTTAATGGCAGAAAAACTTTAAGCTTAGTTGGCCTGACTTCAATATGTGAATATATTATTACTTTTAATCTGTCCAAAACTTAGAACTCATAAAAGACTCATCGTACTCTATTTATCAGTGAATCGGCTGGATATTTTTAAAAGTTGTTTCTAAAAAAATTACTCCTTTTGAATAGGAATGACTTAGAATTACAAAAACTAGGAAAGATGTTAAGGGATTAATTAAACTTCATTCTATTCCTTTAAAAACAGGAACAGGAACAGAAATAGAAATGGCATTTGTTATTATGTGTACAAAGTTATGGTAATGTAATAGTTCACCCAATACTGTTTTCCAAAAGAGGTAAATATAGTTTAGAAAAGACAATTACTGACAAGGTCTGAATTATTGGTAGTGTTTTTCAGACTAATTGGTGAACATTTTTTTTGTTGTTAAAGAATAAAAATTAAGAAAAAGAAATCACAATTTCATTTCACATTAGTTTTTATTTTTTTAATCCATATTTCGACTTTAGTCTAAAGCCAACATCAGGAAACTGAACAATATATTAAAATACTAATCAACATACTAATACGCAATGGTGTACAAAAACATAAATGTATACATATATACATCCATTTATTATTCTATTTATTATATTTATTGAAATATTAAATAAAAGATCAAAATATTTATTTATTCACAACTATAACAAATGTATTTTATTTTAAAATAATAATAATATTGACCCAAAAGTCCACAAAAAAACTTTCAAATAAATTTATTATTTAGTTTTCAAATTTTTAAGAAAATAAATTAATTATATCTTAACGAAAAGTCATTTCTAAAGATTAAATAATAACAAATTTCAGAGATCTGTAAAAAACTAAATCTATTAATCTATTGACTAATTTCAATACTCGTAAAAGTTTTTATTCAAAAGTAATAAATACTTTCCAGAAGAAAAATGTTTCATTTGTTATAAAAATTGTTACAGGAGCCGATTTCTTTAATGGAAGAAAAACTTGAAGCTTACTTCAATATGTGAATATAATATAACTTATAATCTGTCCAAAACTTAGAACTCATAAAAGACTCATCGTACTCTATTTATCAGTGAATAGGCTGGATATTTTTAAAGTTGTTTCTAAAAAAATTACTCCTTTTGAATAGGTATGACTTAGAATTACAAAAACTAGGAAAGATGTTAAAGGATTAATTAAACTTCATTCTATTCCTTTAAAAACAGGAACAGGAACAGAAATAGAAATGGCATTTGTTATTATGTGTACAAAGTTATGGTAATGTAATAGTTGACCCAGTACTGTTTTCCAAAAGAGGTAAATATAGTTTAAAAAAGACAATTACTGACAAGCTCTGAATTATTGGTAGTGTTTTTCAGACTAATTGGTGAACATTTTTTTTGTTGTTAAAGAATAAAAATTAAGAAAAAGAAATCACAATTTAATTTCACATTAGTTTTTATTTTTTTAATCCATATTTCGACTTTAGTCTAAAGCCAACATCAGGAAACTGAACAATATATTAAAATACTAATCAACATACTAATACGCAATGGTATACAAAAACATAAATGTATACATATATAAATCCATTTATTATTCTATTTATTATATTTATTGAAATATTAAATAAAGGATCAAAATATTTATTTATTCACAACTATAACAAATGTATTTTATTTTAAAATAATAATAATATTGACCCAAAAGTCCACAAAAAAACTTTCAAATAAATTTATTATTTAGTTTTCAAATTTTTAAGAAAATAACCTAATTATATCTTAACGAAAAGTCATTTCTAAACATTAAATAATGACAAATTTCAGAGATCTGTAAAAAACTAAATCTATTAATCTATTGACTAATTTCAATACTCGTAAAAGTTTTTATTCAAAGTAATAAATACTTTCCAGAAGAAAAATGTTTCATTTGTTATAAAAATTGTTACAGGATTTACAGCCGATTTCTTTAATGGCAGAAAAACTTTAAGCTTAGTTGGCCTGACTTCAATATGTGAATATATTATTACTTTTAATCTGTCCAAAACTTAGAACTCATAAAAGACTCATCGTACTCTATTTATCAGTGAATAGGCTGGATATTTTTAAAAGTTGTTTCTAAAAAAATTACTCCTTTTGAATAGGTATGACTTAGAATTACAAAAACTAGGAAAGATGTTAAAGGATTAATTAAACATCATTCTATTCTTTAAAAAACAGGAACAGAAATAGAAATGGCATTTGTTATTATGTGTACAAAGTTATGGTAATGTAATAATTGACCCAGAACTATTTTCCAAAAGAGGTAAATATAATTTAGAAAAGACAATTACTGACAAGCTCTGAATTATTGGTAGTGTTTTTCAGACTAATTGGTGAACATTTTTTTGTTGTTAAAGAATAAAAATTAAGAAAAAGAAATCACAATTTAATTTCACATTAGTTTTTATTTTTTTAATCCATATTTCGACTTTAGTCTAAAGCCAACATCACCAAACTGAACAATATATTAAAATACTAATCAACATACTAATACGCAATGGTGTACAAAAACATAAATGTATACATATATACATCCATTTATTATTCTATTTATTATATTTATGGAAATATTAAATAAAGGATCAAAATATTTATTTATTCACAACTATAACAAAGGTATTTTATTTTAAAATAATAATAATATTGACCCAAAAGTCCACAAAAAACTTTCAAATAAATTTATTATTTATTTTTCAAATTTTTAAGAAAATAACTTAATTATATCTTAACGAAAAGTCATTTCTAAACATTAAATAATGACAAATTTCAGAGATCTGTAAAAAACTAAATCTATTAATCTATTGACTAATTTCAATACCCGTAAAAGTTTTTATTCAAAGTAATAAATACTTTCCAGAAGAAAAATGTTTCATTTGTTATAAAAATTGTTACAGGAGCCGATTTCTTTAATGGCAGAAAAACTTGAAGCTTAGTTGGCCTGACTTCAATATGTGAATATATTATAACTTATAATCTGTCCAAAACTTAGAACTCATAAAAGACTCATCGTACTCTATTTATCAGTGAATCGGCTGGATATTTTTAAAAGTTGTTTCTAAAAAAATTACTCCTTTTGAATAGGAATGACTTAGAATTACAAAAACTAGGAAAGATGTTAAGGGATTAATTAAACTTCATTCTATTTTTAAAAAAACAGGAACAGAAATAGAAATGGCATTTGTTATTATGTGTACAAAGTTATGGTAATGTAATAATTGACCCAAAACTATTTTCCAAAAGAGGTAAATATAGTTTAGAAAAGACAATTACTGACAAGGTCTGAATTATTGGTAGTGTTTTTCAGACTAATTGGTGAACATTTTTTTTGTTGTTAAAGAATAAAAATTAAGAAAAAGAAATCACAATTTCATTTCACATTAGTTTTTATTTTTTTAATCCATATTTCGACTTTAGTCTAAAGCCAACATCAGGAAACTGAACAATATATTAAAATACTAATCAACATACTAATACGCAATGGTGTACAAAAACATAAATGTATACCATTTATTATCCTATTTATTATATTTATTGAAATATTAAATAAAAAATCAAAATATTTATTTATTCACAACTATAACAAATGTATTTTATTTTAAAATAATAATAATATTGACCCAAAAGTCCACAAAAAAACTTTCAAATAAATTTATTATTTAGTTTTCAAATTTTTAAGAAAATAACTTAATTATATCTTAACGAAAAGTCATTTCTAAACATTAAATAATAACAAATTTCAGAGATCTGTAAAAAACTAAATCTATTAATCTATTGACTAATTTCAATACTCGTAAAAGTTTTTATTCAAAAGTAATAAATACTTTCCAGAAGAAAAATGTTTCATTTGTTATAAAAATTGTTACAGGAGCCGATTTCTTTAATGGAAGAAAAACTTGAAGCTTACTTCAATATGTGAATATAATATAACTTATAATCTGTCCAAAACTTAGAACTCATAAAAGACTCATCGTACTCTATTTATCAGTGAATAGGCTGGATATTTTTAAAGTTGTTTTTAAAAAAATTACTCCTTTTGAATAGGTATGACTTAGATTTACAAAAACTAGGAAAGATGTTAAAGGATTAATTAAACTTCATTCTATTCCTTTAAAAACAGGAACAGGAACAGAAATAGAAATGGCATTTGTTATTATGTGTACAAAGTTATGGTAATGTAATAGTTGACCCAGTACTGTTTTCCAAAAGAGGTAAATATAGTTTAAAAAAGACAATTACTGACAAGCTTTGAATTATTGGTAGTGTTTTTCAGGCTAATTGGTGAACATTTTTTTTGTTGTTAAAGAATAAAAATTAAGAAAAAGAAATCATAATTTAATTTCACATTAGTTTTTATTTTTTTAATCCATATTTCGACTTTAGTCTAAAGCCAATATCAGGAAACTGAACAATATATTAAAATACTAATCAACATACTAATACGCAATGGTATACAAAAACATAAATGTATACATATATAAATCCATTTATTATTCTATTTATTATATTTATTGAAATATTAAATAAATGATCAAAATATTTATTTATTCACAACTATAACAAATGTATTTTATTTTAAAATAATAATAATATTGACCCAAAAGTCCACAAAAAAACTTTCAAATAAATTTATTATTTAGTTTTCAAATTTTTAAGAAAATAGCTTAATTATATCTTAACGAAAAGTCATTTCTAAACATTAAATAATGACAAATTTCAGAGATCTGTAAAAAACTAAATCTATTAATCTATTGACTAATTTCAATACTCGTAAAAGTTTTTATTCAAAGTAATAAATACTTTCCAGAAGAAAAATGTTTCATTTGTTATAAAAATTGTTACAGGAGCCGATTTCTTAATGGCAGAAAAACTTTAAGCTTAGTTGGCCTGACTTCAATATGTGAATATATTATTACTTTTAATCTGTCCAAAACTTAGAACTCATAAAAGACTCATCGTACTCTATTTATCAGTGAATCGGCTGGATATTTTTAAAAGTTGTTTCTAAAAAAATTACTCCTTTTGAATAGGTATGACTTAGAATTACAAAAACTAGGAAAGATGTTAAGGGATTAATTAAACTTCATTCTATTCTTTCAAAAACAGGAACAGAAATAGAAATGGCATTTGTTATTATGTGTACAAAGTTATGGTAATGTAATAGTTGACCCAGTACTGTTTTCCAAAAGAGGTAAATATAGTTTAGAAAAGACAATTACTGACAAGGTCTGAATTATTGGTAGTGTTTTTCAGACTAATTGGTGAACATTTTTTTGTTGTTAAAGAATAAAAATTAAGAAAAAGAAATCACAATTTCATTTCACATTAGTTTTTATTTTTTTAATCCATATTTCGACTTTAGTCTAAAGCCAACATCAGGAAACTGAACAATATATTAAAATACTAATCAACATACTAGTACGCAATGGTGTACAAAAACATAAATGTATACATATATACATCCATTTATTATTCTATTTATTATATTTATTGAAATATTAAATAAAGGATCAAAATATTTATTTATTCACAACTATAACAAAGGTATTTTATTTTAAAATAATAATAATATTGACCCAAAAGTCCACAAAAAACTTTCAAATAAATTTATTATTTATTTTTCAAATTTTTAAGAAAATAACTTAATTATATCTTAACGAAAAGTCATTTCTAAACATTAAATAATGACAAATTTCAGAGATCTGTAAAAAACTAAATCTATTAATCTATTGACTAATTTCAATATCCGTAAAAGTTTTTATTCAAAAGTAATAAATACTTTCCAGAAGAAAAATGTTTCATTTGTTATAAAAATTGTTACAGGAGCCGATTTCTTTAATGGCAGAAAAACTTTAAGCTTAGTTGGCCTGACTTCAATATGTGAATATATTATAACTTATAATCTGTCCAAAACTTAGAACTCATAAAAGACTCATCGTACTCTATTTATCAGTGAATCGGCTGGATATTTTTAAAAGTTGTTTCTAAAAAAATTACTCCTTTTGAATAGGTATGACTTAGAATTACAAAAACTAGGAAAGATGTTAAGGGATTAATTAAACTTCATTCTATTTTTTTAAAAACAGGAACAGAAATAGAAATGGCATTTGTTATTATGTGTACTAAGTTATGGTAATGTAATAATTGACCCAGAACTATTTTCCAAAAGAGGTAAATATAGTTTAGAAAAGACAATTACTGACAAGGTCTGAATTATTGGTAGTGTTTTTCAGACTAATTGGTGAACATTTTTTTTGTTGTTAAAGAATAAAAATTAAGAAAAAGAAATCACAATTTCATTTCACATTAGTTTTTATTTTTTTAATCCATATTTCGACTTTAGTCTAAAGCCAACATCAGGAAACTGAACAATATATTAAAATACTAATCAACATACTAATACGCAATGGTGTACAAAAACATAAATGTATACCATTTATTATCCTATTTATTATATTTATTGAAATATTAAATAAAGAATCAAAATATTTATTTATTCACAACTATAACAAATGTATTTTATTTTAAAATAATAATAATATTGACCCAAAAGTCCACAAAAAAACTTTCAAATAAATTTATTATTTAGTTTTCAAATTTTTAAGAAAATAACTTAATTATATCTTAACGAAAAGTCATTTCTAAACATTAAATAATGACAAATTTCAGAGATCTGTGAAAAACTAAATCTATTAATCTATTGACTAATTTTAATACTCGTAAAAGTTTTTATTCAAAAGTAATAAATACTTTCCAGAAGAAAAATGTTTCATTTGTTATAAAAATTGTTACAGGAGCCGATTTCTTTAATGGAAGAAAAACTTGAAGCTTACTTCAATATGTGAATATAATATAACTTATAATCTGTCCAAAACTTAGAACTCATAAAAGACTCATCGTACTCTATTTATCAGTGAATCGGCTGGATATTTTAAAAGTTGTTTTTTTAAAAAAATTACTCCTTTTTGAATAGGGTATTGACTTTTAGAATTACAAAAACTAGGAAAGATGTTAAGGGATTAATTAAACTTCATTCTATTCCTTTAAAAACAGGAACAGAAATAGAAATGGCATTTGTTATTATGTGTACAAAGTTATGGTAATGTAATAGTTGACCCAGTACTGTTTTCCAAAAGAGGTAAATATAGTTTAGAAAAGACAATTACTGACAAGGTCTGAATTATTAGTAGTGTTTTTCAGACTAATTGGTGAACATTTTTTTTGTTGTTAAAGAATAAAAATTAAGAAA